>NW_006408521.1:50339121-50373480 GCF_000296735.1 Chrysochloris asiatica
TCCATATTTTTGCTATTGTAAATAGTTGAGCAACAATCTTATCTGTAACTGGTAAAGGGTAGGGTTCTCTCACTCGCTGAAGAAGGGGGCTCTCTCTGGGTCCCTGCTGAAAGTGGGGGCTCTCTGAGTCTCTGCTGAAGGTGGGGATGCTCTGGCTGAATCCTTGATGAAGGTGGGACCTCTCTCTGGGTCCCTATGGAAGATGAGGGCTCTCTCCAGGTCCTGGATGAAGGTGGGGGCTCTCTCTGGGTCCCTGCTGAAGGCAAGGGTTCTCTCTGGGTCTCTGCTGAGTGGTGGGATGCTCTTGCTGAATCCTTGATGAAGGTGGGACCTCTCTCTGGATCTCTGCTGAAGGTGGGACCTCTCTCTGGGTCCCTATGGAAGGTGGGGGATCTCTCCAGGTCCTGGATGAAGGTGGGAGCTCTCTCTGGGTCCCTACTGAAACTGTGTCCCTGCTGAAGGTAGAACATCTCTCTGGATCCCTGCTGAAGGTGGGAGCTCTCTTTGGGTCCCTATGGAAGGTGGGGGCTCTCTCTGGGTCCCTGCTGCTACTAGGGGCTCTCTCCAGGTCCTGGCTGAAGGTAGGAATTCTTTCTGGGTCCCTACTGAAAGTGGGGGCTCTCTCCAGGTCCCTACGGAAGGTGGGACCTCTCTCTGGTTTCCTGCTGAAGGTGGGGGCTCTCTCCAGGTCCCTAATGAGGGTAGGGTGCTTTTTCTGGGTATCTGATGAATGTGGAGGCTCTCACTGAGACCACACTGAAAGTGAATATTTTCTTGGCTGGGAAGTGGCCAGCTGCTGAGGTTGTGTGTGTGTGTGTGTGGGGGGGGGCATGCAGTGGGAATGTGGGGCAGTCTGGAGCTGCAGCACCACCCAGGTAATCTGCAATGCTGAAGGCCCACTGATGACTAATTAGGACTTCATGTGCTGCCAGTGCATCAGCAGAGCCAGCCTCCCATCTGTTCTGAGGACCCATACCACTGCTAATGCAAATTGTGGAAAAGACAGGAATCACGGGGGTTCTGATGTTCAGGCTGACAGCAGTTTAACCCAGGAGGATAATTTTCCTTAACTCTGGGTGACTATGGGCTGGGTGTGCCCCTTTTCCACACGCAGGCAAATCTATTCTTGGCTGAGATTGATGTTTGATTTTTTCCTTTCATACTCTTGCATCCTTGAAAGTAACAAATGCTGAATCTTCCCTGAGATTATGCTGACTGTGGCCTCAGGTACCCTGCATCCTAGATTGATCCAGTGTTTACAGTGGGGTTAAGCAATTGATTTTAATTAAATCCATCTTTTAGAAATCAGCAGAATGCATCCATTTTGGTTCCCTCTTCTCTGAACATTCATCAACTTGTTAAGTAATTTCTTCCAATTTATGGGCCCCAATTAGCCATCCTCTGGAGACCCAGAAAATTGAGTGAGACATACTGTTCATTTCCAAAAATCTTGAGTCATTAATTTTGAATCCTCACACCCAAAGTCCAAGGAAATTATTCAGTAAGACTTTCTCCCATCTTCCACCTTATGTCTGGGATGTGTGTGTGTGTGTGTGTGTGTGTGTGTGTGTGTGTGTGTGTGAAAATACTTTGGACTAGAATCTCCTTGGGACCTGACGTGGTATTGTAACATAAGCACTGGACTGCTAACCATAAGGTTAGCAGTTCAAACTCAGCAGCCGCTCCTTGGAAAACCTACACAGGGCTACTATGAGTTGGAATCGACTCTATGGCACATAACAACACCAGGAATTGTAGAGGTCACCTGACTCAGGGTAACCTCATCTAATGCCTGACTTCTTGCTCTGATGGTTTCTTTAACCCTTTCATGACCCATGGGATGTGTATCACTCACCAACACTTTCAGTCTTTCAGGTTTCTTGGGAAGCTTCTATCTCAGTTGTATTATGTGCTACTGCTTGGTGGGGATCTATATAACTGTGCCTCGGTCCCACCCCACCAATCCTACCTCCAGAGTTCACTTGGGACATAGGTGTCTCACATAATTGTATCAAAATACACATTACTTCAGAAAACATTTTCCCTTGATTTCAGCATACCTTCCACTACTGAAAACACATGGTACCAACAAAAAAGTCAAAGCAGAAAATAATTCAATCATGAAAGGATTCCATCAGTGATTCTTAGACTTTAATGTGAATAAGAACTAAGAACTACATGGAGAGTTTGTTAAAACACAGTCATCTGAGTGGTGCAAATAGTTAAGTGCTTGACATCTTAGCCAAACACTGGAGGTTCGAGTCTACCCACAGGCAGAAAAGACCTAGGGACCTACTTCTGAAAAGTCAGTCATTGAAAATCCCATGGAGCCCAGTTCTACTCGGACACACATAGAATTGCCAAGAGTGTGTGTGTGGAGGGTGTCAATTTAGCTATGAGTACCCTGGGCTGCACTCCCACCATTTCTGATTCAGAAGGTTGTGATGGGGCTCAGGAATTTGCAGTTCTAACAAGCTCCCAGGCGGTACCAGCACTCTTAGCCTGGGACCAGAGTTTGGATCATGTTGTTCCAGACAGAATATTTCCAGGTGGCGCTGAAGCAGGAAGTCTGCTGGGCTATGGGAGAGGGAGTCTGGATTACCTGATGTCTCCAGACCACAAGGATTTGACCCAGAGACTACTTCATGCAGACAGTCGAAGTAGGCAAGAGACAAGACATAATGCCCCCAAGAATGTGGGGAAAGGCGAAATGAGCTGAGCTAAAAATAAATAATGAGTAAATAAATAAATAACAATCCAAAGATGGAGAACTCACAAATGCCCCACTGCCATTGAGTCGATTCTGACTCATAGAGACCCTCTAGGACAGAGTGGAGCTCTGGTAGCATAGTGGTTACGAATCGGGCTGCAAACCTCACTGTCAGCAGTACGAAACTACCAGCTGTTCCACAGGAGAAAGATGACGCTTTCTGCTCCCGTAAAGATTTACAGCCTCAGAAACCCTGTGCAGACTCCACAGCACATCACAGCAACAGGGCTTTCCAAGGGTTTCCAAGACTGTCCATCTTTATGGAAGTGGAGGGACTGTTGGGCTCTACCCACTGACCTATCGGTTAGTAGCTCAACACTTAACCCATGGTGCCACCAGGGCTCCTGAAAGGATGGATTGCTGTCACTAAATGCCATAGAGTCAGTTACAACTCACACTGACCCTCTATAGGGTTTCCGAGCCTGCAAATCTTCACAGGAGCAGAAAGTCTTATTTTCTCCTGCATAAGAGATAGATAAAACTCACATAATTCTTCACTTTAGTGGCCTAGTTTTAAAAATCTGTGATATTATATGGAGTCCTGGTAGGATAAGCAGTGGACTGCTAACCACATGGCTATTCAAACCCACCAGCTGCTCCTTGGAAACACTGTGCAGCATTGCTATGAGTCAGAACCGACTTGATGGTACTTAACAACAATGACATGATGTTACATGGAAAGAATTTCTGAGTAACATCTCGAAAACCTTATGAAAAAGAAATCAGTACCACACCTGCTGTGTTTTCACCATGGTCCTCACTTTCCTGTTAATCCAAATTCATTAGCTTTCCTCTGTGTGCGCTGCCTTTCTCCTCCAGACTTTTTCAGTGACTACGCTTTGGGGAAGAAACTGAACTTTGTAAAATTGCCTCTGAGGTTGGTCAATTTTTAATTGGTTTAATTTTCAGAAGTGCTTTCAAGAAATCATTCTCTGTATCACCAATGGATTTTGGGGAACAAGAAAACCTCTCAGAGCTTGTACATTCCCGTTCTTATAAAAATTTGGAATCTGATATTGTTTGGCCATGTTTCTAAGGAAAACCTGGTTGTATTGGCATGATGCTTTTTCTGAAGCTTCATATCAGTGAATATCTATGATATTCCTAAGCACTGGACTGTGAGCCACAAGGCCTGAAGTTCAAGCCCACTAGTTTTTCCGCTGGAGAAAGACGAGGCTTTCTGCTTCTGCCAAGATTGAAATCTCGGAAACTCTATATAGGATCGCTATGAGTCAGAACCAACTTCATGTCATTAACAGCAACAGTCTATGTAAACCTTTATCCATTTAGATAAGGTAGTAGCCTGTTGGTTAGTTTGTTTTTAATACACTTCCACTGTAAATTGCAAGTGGATTTGTCAGGGTGCCAACATTTATAGAACATTTGTTTACCTGATAAAATATTCCACCAAGTGCTTTTGCTTTTAAGTAGAAAAATACTCATTGGTTATTTAAAGTCCAATTTAATTTTCAAAAATGGAATAACAGTATTTCTGGAACAAAACTCTGGTGAAAAATGAGGAGGTAAAAAGAAAAATGCCATTTTAATGATCCATTTGTAGAGTGTCATGTTTTCAACTTTTTCAATTGGGCTGGCCTTATCCCAAACACCGTTTTGTTTCTTACATGGAAATAGCTTGAAGAAGCAGGTTTAACTTGCAAAAGTGGTCCAGGTATGACTCAATGAAGAGGATGGGAAGATTTGTCAATGATTTGTGAACATGGTTAGGAACGAACATTGAAAACAAAGCCATGGGAGAAGTCCATCAAAGGCTACAACTTGCTAAAATTAAGGCTCTATACTATAAATTGGACTACCGGTGTTACACTGCAGGATCAGCACTGAACCACAAGGTCGGCAGTTCAAACTCTCCAGCCACTCCTTGGAAACAATATATAGGGTCGCTGTGAGTCAGAACCAACTCAATGGCACATAACAACGATACTATGAATAATGGCTTAGTTCTCTTAAGCTTGAAATCCAAATTTAGTTTTCTTTCCTCAAGAAAAAAATTATGTTTAAGTATAATTCCAGAACTTCAAAGCCATAATCTGCCAGGCTTTGTATAAATGCCCACCGAGCTGAGGATGGGGGGGGGGTGAGCAAGCAGGATCTTTCTGTCTCTGTAATAACTTCTTTCTCAAGTCCATGTTGGTTCACTTCACAATTTTTTTTTATGGAGGAGCCATATCTGGAGCAGATGTGCTTCTTCTGGGCTCTAAATATTCAGTGGCCATGACATCATTCCTGTTAGAATGGTAAATGCTCATTGGCCCCTATCTTCTCAGCTCTCAAAGAATACAAGATGACTGCCCCTGTGTCTGGGACTCGTAGTTTGGACTTGTGACAGGATGACAGAAAAGCTGTTACCCACGCCTGAGGTACCCCATGTTCCTCAACTCCACGGTATTCATTCCAGTCACACCACCAAAGAGCAGCTTGTGTGTCAGACTGGCTGATGTAAGAGAAGTGGGGCACTCCTGATGGGAGTCCGGGGGCAGCCGTTTCAGAGACTCCTAGGAAATGGGGGGCAAACTCTGGTTTGCTCATACATATCTCCTAAAGGGTTTTCCTTGTGTGCATGCCCCCTTTGAGGCTCTCGTCTTCCTCCACTAGTGAGCTCCTACTCATGCCTTGAGACTCTTCCCCGATGGAGCCTTTGGTGAGATGACACCAAACCAAAATCCAAATCCACTGTCATCGAGTCAATTCCGACTCACAGCGACCCTAGAGAATAGAGTGGAACTTCTCCCCTGGGGTTTTCGAGGCTGCAAACTTTGATGGAAGCAGACTGCTTCATCTTTCTCCAGAGGAGTGGCTGGTAGCTTCAAACTGCTGACTTTTCTATTAGCAGCCCAACGTGTAACCCACCGTGCCACCTTTGAGATGACACTGGCAACAGAGAATTCAGTGATCTGTCACAATGAGGACCTAAAATATTCACACATGTCTCTAGCATACCTGTGAGGGTATGCTGATTGTATTTCTGGGATTTCAGTCCCTACCACAGTGCTTGGAGTCCTGGTGTGGCGCTATGGGTAAGTGGGCTGGACTGCAAAGTCTGTTTGAACAGCAAATTTGGTGGTTCAAGCTTACCAGCCACACCTGGGAAACCCTATACAGGCCTAAGTTTCTAACAACACCAACACCAACATGGAGAAGAGAAGGGAAATCAAGTTCAGCTATTTCTCTTCCTTCACTTAACTCCCAGTTACTTCATCTCTCCTCCCCTCAGGTATTTGATCTGCCCTATGTTCCCGTTTCTAGCAAGGAAATCACTGTGTCCCCCTTGATGCTGTAGGATAAGCACTGGAATGAAGGGTTGGTTTGAACTGCAAGGTCGGCAGATCAAGGTCACCAGCCATTCCTCGGAAACCCTATACAGGGTCGCTGTAAGTTGGAACCAACTTGACGGCACTTAACAACAATAATACACACTCTAAGAGTCCTGTGCACATGGTTAAGCACTAAGCTCTTAACCAAATAGTCAGTGGTTCAAACCCACCAGCTGCTCCTCAGGAGAAAGATGAAACAGTCTGCTTCCATAAAGGTTAACAGTCTTGGAAACCCTATGGGGCAGTTCTGTTCTGTCCTGTAGGATCACTATATATTGGAACTGGCTCCATGGTAGTGGGTTTGGTTTTAATGAAAAATGAAGAAATCCTGGTGGTACAGTGGTTAAGTACTTGAGTACTAACCCAAACGTTGGCAGTTCGAACCCACCAGCTGTTCTCTGGAGAAAGATGTGACAGTCTGCCTGGGAAGCCTGTGGGGCAGCTTGGTTCTGTCCTGGGGGGTCTCTATGAATTGGAATTGGCTTGACAACCTACAACTACTACCATGGTATCAATGATGCTGGCAGGGTGTCGAGCACTTTTTCATGCCCCACAATGATTTAGGCCTTGTTGTTGTGTGCTGTTGAGTCATTTCTGACTCACAGTGACCCTGCACAGGGTTTCCGAGAGCAGCTGGTGGATTTGAACTATCTAGTGACTAGCAGTCCAGTGCTTACCCTACAGCACCACACCAGGACTTGTCTTACACATATGCTGTTCTCAATGCATGCTAGCTAAAGGAGTCTGTGGGAGAAAGTGCTGACTGTATATCTCTCCTACCTTGTAATCACAATGCCTCATGGGATTATTTTCACATTGTTCTTGTTTCTATATAATCTGAATATAAATAAATTGCATCTTATTATTTTTAGAAACTAGTGCTGGAATCGTGTGCCTTCCTGGGAATTGTAAGCAAGTTATGTTGTCCGTACGTTAAGATTCCAAGGCATCTTGAGTTGACTCAGAGGTACCTTGGAAGAAAGGCATGGCAATCTATTTCACACACAAAAAACCATCCATTGAAATTCCTATGGAGCACTTCTACACAAGGGTTTGCTGTGGGATGGAGTTGACTCACAGTGGTGAATACAAGGAAACTTTGAAAAGAACCACACAAGTATTAGGCCTGAGTTTATCAGGCTGAAGGAAAAGGGGAACAAACAGAAGTTGATGCTGAGAAGTAACTAACTATCTAGAAGAGGAAATGACCAGTTCATTTCATTGTTGTTGTTGTTAAGTACCATGGAGTCGGTTCCGACTCATAGTGACCCTGCACAGGGTTTCCGAGGCTATAAACCTTTACGGGAGCAGAAACCTTATCTTTCTCCCACGGAACCGCTGGTAGTTTCGAACTGCTGACCTTGAGGTTAGCAGCCCTATTCGTAACCGCTACGTTACCAGAGCTCATTTTAGGTCAGGGCATTTGGTGGTGTTGACTCCATCTTCAGGAATACAGATTCTGTCTCAGTCCCCCGATTCTGCTTCTCTAACTAATCCCTAACTGATCCACTCCTAATTTTTTTTTGTTTATTTTTTTAGTATTGTGTTTAGGGAGAAAGTTTACACAGCAAATTAGGTTCCCAATGAAAGACTTCAACACAAATCATTTAGTGACATCGGTTATATTTTCCACAGTGTGTCAACACGCTCATCCATTCCCTTCTGGTTGTACCGTGTCCAGACTCGAGTTTCCTTGCCCCCTCGCTTTCTCATCTTTGCTTTAGACCTTTTTGACTCATTTGGCTTCATACAGATGATTTTTTTTTTTTTTTTTTCGAAAGGACCCCACTACTCGCAGATGGTACACATTATTTCTATGATCCATTCTGCTATGTAGCTGAAAGATGACCTCAAGGGAGAACTGTGGTTTAAGGCTGAAAGATAATCTCAGGGCAATCGCTTCAGGGAGTCCCTTGGTTTCAACTGATCTAGTAAGTCTAAACTTTTTCAGAATTTGAGTACTGGTCCAGATTTTGTCCTGTTCTATCAGGATCCATCGGTTGTGGACTTGACCAGAATGGATGGTAGAAGTAGCAGGTCGCCATCTAGTTCTGGTCCCAGTGTAGATGAGGCATGGTATGTGCAGAACGTCAATCCTACAGACTTCTTTTCTGAGTCTTTAATTTCTTTCGTTATCCTTTTGGTCTGGATAAGTGAGACCAATACTTGCATCTTACACTCCTAAATTCTTGAATTATTTTAATTAAGTCTCACATGTATCTTTTCCATCATATCCTTGGATTACTAGCATAGAGACAAAGCTAAACTTCTTAAAATATTTGTATTCAAATCCTACCTAGGATTAACTCTCTTTCCAAATTTAATCAGTAACCTTTCAAGAAATGAGATGAAATGACATTAAGCTGCTACAGATCGTTTTTGCCAGGAGGCAGAGTTTAAATGAACAAGTAACAATGGAATTTTGAAAAGAACATCACATATTTTGTTGGAGTCAAACAGGCCTTTGGAAAAGGGAGAGAAAAAAAAACAAAACTTAATTCTGAATAAGTGCCCAGAAGATGAAATGGTCAGTTAAGTTTGGGCAAAACCAAAATTGGCTTCATGGGTTATGGTTTGAATGCAGGGTTGTTTCAGAGGTCTTGGGAAACAAATGAAGTAAACCCAATCGATCTCCCATGCTCAGAAGGCTGAACTGGAAACTGCTTTGTAGCCAGTGATTGGAAGTGAAGTCAGAGCTGTGTCTGGGAAGAGTAAAGCTAACAATGACTATGAGGCAAGAGGCTCAGGGAGAGGGACACTAACTCAAACTTCCATCGGCCTTGGTTGACTGGCCTTCTGGGGTGTGTAAGAAAGGTCCTAATTGTCCTGGTGTAACAATGTAGAATAAAACACTGTATGACAAGGTGGGTTTGTACTGCAGTTCAAACCCACCAGCTGTTCCTCAGAAACCCTATACAGGGTTGCTATGAGTCAGAACCAACTCCACGACATATTATATCAAGAGCAGCCCTACTGAAGAGTCTTTGGGGGGCACAAGCAGTAACCTGCTCAGTTGCTAACCAAAAAGTTTGGAGGTTCGAGACCACTCAGAGGTACCTCCTAAGAAAAGCCATGAGTTCGCCTCAAGAATCTGCCATTGAAACCCTTATGTTAAAGAAGGTGAAAGATAATGTTCACTGGACTGTCTTCCTCCCCACAACATCTCCTACAGAGAAAGCTTTACATAGTCTTGCTTCTGGTAAGCCTCAGGGAAACTGGATCAGAAATAAACAATTCAGAGGCAAAACAACTTTCTCTGGGCATGTCATCTTCTCTCTCCAGCTGTTGTTAATCTTGACATGCCTGTTTGCCGTCTTTGGGAGGTGCCATCTGCTGCCTCCCAAAGCCCTTTTGTCATCTGTGTCCTAAGACTTTCACTGACTCAAAGCCAACGAGAAGGTGTCACTTTGTGCTGAGGCCAGGAAGGCAGCTGGTCCCAAATATTTCCCATGGATCAAAGTGCTTCAAGAAATTTTGAATAATACAAGACCTCTTGATATCATCTTCCAACCAGCTGCCATCAACCCTGATTATGAACACAGCACATGTGTAGTCATCTCCTGCCATCCAACTCTGACAAATGATGAAACAGAGGGTGCAGAGTAAACTTTGTCTAACTGCTACCCTTTCTAAGACGTAGTTAATCTCAAGTGTCTCAGAGCCAACTAACTGGATACCCTAACTGACCAGATGTCCCCCAACATTCTTCTTCACTTTCTAAACAAATGTAACTTCTGTAGTACTTAATGTGTACAGCATTCTAGCTCTTTTTTGTTTAAATGTTTTATTGTGAATTATGTGATAGTTTACATGGGAGAACATTAGTTTTACATTCATCCTATCGTATATTGTTTCATTGCCATGGTTACAATCCCCTCCATGCATCATCAATCAACCGAGGGGTATATCCTACAAGCCTGCTCCCCCTACCCCTTCCACCCTCCCCAGTCGTCAGCACACAGCCCCTCTCCCTCTCTGGATCTAAAGTCTCCAGCTGCTCCATCGCTCCACGTCATAATCTCTGGCTCCATTTCAGGCATCACTGCTTCTCTGGGTAGGGTGCCACTCTCTGCTCTTCTCCCTTGATGGTCCCAGGGACCTCCGCTCCTAGAATGAAAAGTTAATCACTCCCCTCCTTGCTACACAACATCTACCTTTACATTTCCAACCCTCACAATCAGTCCTGATAACAATTATTCACTATTGTATCACAAGAGACCTATCCGCATTTCCTTTCATCAGCTACTCTAGCTCTTTTACAAATATGAATTAATTCAATCTCATGACAACCCTATGACCTAAGTAAGCAGTCTGGTAGCACAGGGAGTTAAGCATTGTACTGCTAACTGAAAGGCTGGGGTTTTGAGCTTACCAGATGCTCTGTAGAATCCTCTGGAGAAGTTCTGCTCTGTTCTATAGGGTTGTGATAACTTGAAACTGACTTGACAACAGTGGATTGTTTGGTTTTATGTGCTGCTATTATGTTAGCTTTTATCGATAAGGAAAACCTACAGAGTGAACTTGCCCAATGTCAGACAGCTAGTAAGTAGTAGTTCTGGGTGTATCCCTATCTTCTGTGGGTTAGGAGAATGAAGCAAATCATGAGGAAAACAAATATCAGGGAAACAGAGATCAGGTATAAAAAGGCATGCCTGCTTTGGAATTCATTCAAGATCGTCATCAATAATAATGATTATTAAATATTTGACATTGCCAGTTAATGTGGTACACTGTAACGTCGGTGTAGGCCGTTAAGACTGGCAGTTCTAACTCACCAGCTGCTCCTTGGAAACCCTGTACAGGGTCGCTATGAGTTGGATCCCGACTTGGCACTTAACAACAAGAATTATGTTAGTTTTTATAGATAAGGAAAACCAACAGACTGAACTTGCCCAATGTCAGACAGCTAGTAAGTTGTAGATCTAGGTGTATCACCATCTTCTGTGGGTGAGGAGAATGAAGCAAATCATGAGGAAAACAAATATTAGGGAAACAGAGATCAGGTATAAAAAGGCATGCCTGCTTTGGAATTCATTCAAGATCGTCATCAATAATAATGATCATTAAATATTATTTTTTATTAAGTTTATTATTTATTAAACAGCAATTATGCTGTTTTTCCATGTATTTGTTCACATAACCACACCACAAACACGGAGCTATTTACTATCTTTACCTTCTTTCTCAGATTGCAAAATTGAGGCTCATAGAAAGAGAATAATTTGCCCAAAAATCACACCTACAGGAAGCCTGAAGCATTATCTGCTGAGACATCTTACAGCTCTCAGGAGGGCCCCAGGAGCAGGTCCTTGAACCCTGGAGGCTGCGTTGCCTGCAATGTCCTGGTTCAGCCCTTCCCAGGCCCTGGCTGCTCAGTCGCACATTTGGTTCTGTCTTTTATGTCATTTCTTTCTAGGAACAATTTCCCTCTTGTTTCGCAAGTTATCCAGTATCAGGTGCTTTGATTGCAACCACAAAAATTGTAATGAGCACGCCCTTTGTTGAATTAGAAATCTGGTGAACCACCCTGGATATTTAATTTCTGGAAAAAGCAGCCTGAATGATTCTGCCCCCTCTGTCAAGAAGCACTGCTCCCAAATGACTGAGACACCTCATGCATATTTAAAGTTCTTAACTGGAAGAGGATGTCTCTGCATAGAATCCAACTAATTACCAGCAATGAGAAATAAATGATCTTGCTTCTGAACGCTCTGCAGCGGTATGGTTAGGATTCGTCCTGTACTGGAGTCTGCCTTCTTAGTAGGAAATGACCTTTGGTCCCTGACGTTTACCCACAAAGCAAAACAGACCTTGGGACACCCTCCTATTTAAAAATAAGAACTGGTGGCTGGTCCTAGACAGAATGGGATAAAAAAGTAGAAAAAAATTCAAAACAAAGACCGTATGTACGAGTCTGATGTTTTTGCTGTTGTTAGGAGCTGTTGAGTCAGTTCCAATTCATAGCGACCATCTGCACAACAGAGCAAAACACTGCCCGGTCCTTCGCCAGCCTCACAATTGTTACGCTTGAGCTCACTGCTGTTGCCACTGTGCCGTCCATCTTGTTGGGGTCCTTCTCTGTTATGCTGACCCTCCACTTTACCAAGCATGACTTCTCCAAGGACTGGTCCCTCCTGATAACATGTCCAAAATATGAGAGACAAAGTCTTTTCACCCTGGCATCTAAGGAACATTCTGACTGTACTTCTTTCAACTTGTGACCCTTAGCTGCCCTTTCAATCTAGGACTGAACCAAAGTGTTGGGATCACCTTTCAGGTAACAATGCTACTGTTGTTGTTCAGTGCTCTTGAGTCGGTTCTGACTCATAGTGACCATATATAAGGTTTCTGAGGAGCAGCTGGTGAGCTTGAACCGCTGACCTTGCAGTTCAAGCAGACTTTGCAGTCCAGCATATTAACACCCTCAGCGCCACCCCAGGACTCCAGTAGATGGTCTATAAAGTGAAATAACACTGTAGTGGAATGTGCTCCTCATGAGACCCTAGGGCAGCATCTGCCCCGGGGTAGAGCCCCAAAGGCAGGAAGGGGCCAGAAAGAAGGACAAAAAGATTCAGGAACTCAGGGAGGAAAGGAAAAAAGTGCTGTTGACTTAAGGGAATGTCTATTAATGTTACAAAACTTAACGTGTATAAAGTGTTGAATGCAAAACAGCTTTACTCTGTAAAGTTTCACCCAAACTACACACACACACACAAATTATTGGCTACAGTAGGGGCTGGAATAGCAAATTCCTTAAGGTTGAAAACAACAACAAACCTTAGGTTTTAGGAGATGACTGAGCCCTTAGTAGAATATGCATGACACTTAGGATAAACAATTGACTGTTAATCTTGAGATTGAAGGTTCAAACCTACCAGCCACTCCTCGGAAACCCTATCCAGGATTGCTATGAGTCAGAATGGCCTCGATGGCACTTAACAACGATAACATAGAACACATTCAGGTAAAAACCGTCTGTTGCTGCTGAGTGAGCTATGAAGACTCATGACGACCCTGTGGGTTATAGCATACAGAGTTTTCTTGGCTGTAATCTTTATGGTAGCGTAGTGGTTATAAATCAGGCTGCTAACCTCAGGGTCAGCAGTTCGAAACTACCAGCTGCTCCGCAGGAGAAAGATGAGGCTTTCTGCTCCCATAAAGATTTACAGCCTCGGAAACCCTGTACAGAGTCGCTGGGGGTCGGTACCGACTCCACGGCACCACCACTATCACCACCAGTGTTTAAGGAAGCAGCTTTCCAGACCTTTCTTCCACAGACCCACCACATGAGTTTGAACCACCAACCTTTAGGTAAACAGCTGATCACAAGCCTGTTGTGTCATTCAGATAGCTAGACCAGGTACTGGGTAGTGGGTCTGTGCCTAATCACATAGCCCCTCTGGGCTGTGTGGGTGGTCTGGAGACACTTCAGCATTCTTGCACATCTCCCCCTATTCAGATGCTTCCCAGCCCTTTCACAGTTAGATTTCTGGTTCAGCCAAGGGGTAATCAGTGGGAATGACAGATGCTGCCCCTGTGGTCAGCATGTGGTCCTCCAGTTCTTGCACCCCAGGGAACCCACCTGCTGTTATAGCACTGTAATCTAAGGGGAGCAGCCTGCATTGCTGAGCCATTAAAGAAAGACAGCTTCCAACGCCTAACCACAGTGGACCCTGTATCAGCAAGAAAGAGACCTTTGATGGAAATTTGAGGTTTTTTTTTTTGTTTTTTTTTTTTTAAAAAACCACACACACGACTGCCTGGCATTATTTCTGACTAATAGGGCTGATAGCCCATTTTGTTCCAGATCAAGGTTTCTAAGTCTTGGCATCATTGATATTTCGGGTTAGTCAATTCTTTCTTGTGGGGGCTGTCCTGTACTTTGTAGGATTTTTAGCCCCACCCCTGGCCTCTGTTCATTTGATACTAGTAACATTTCCATGCCTTCTCCCAGTTGTGATACACAACACTGTGTACGGATATTGTCACATGTCCCTGGGGAGCAAAATTGTCCCTCATTCAGAACACTGCCCTGGATAATGAAAGGGCTGTACATTCTTTGTGCCATCCAACCATCTTTGTTCTAGGGCAGCCCATTACCACTACACAGGATAAGGAGCTCTGGTAGCGTAGTGGTTACGAATTGGGCTGTGAACCGCAGGGTCAGCTGTTTGAAACTACCAGCTGTTCTGTGGGAGAAAGATGAGGCTTTCTGCTCCCATAAAGATTTATAGCCTTGGAAACCCTGTACAGGGTCACTGTGACTTGGAACTGACTCCGTGGCACATAACAACAACAACTCCATAGGATAGCACAAAGAACACAGTTGAGTCAAGAGTTCAAGTGTGAGAGCTTGGACAAACCTATTGTCATGTTCTTTGGTTGCAACAGAAACCAATTCTATCAGTATCATTAAAAAAAAATTGAAAAACCACACTTACTACTACGGAGTCCATTGTAACTCACAGCAACCCTATGGGACTGAGCACAGCTGTCCCACAGGGTTTCTGAGTCTGAGACTGTACACATTGATGGGAACAGATTGCTTCACCTTTCTCCTGAGGAGCAGCTGAAGGATTTGAATGAAGCATTGGACTTTAGTTAGCAGTCCAATGCTTAACCTACTGTGTCACCAGGGCTCTTCCTCAGCAGGAAAAAGATTTGCTATGGGGAGACTTGGAAGGTTCCAAAACAACAGGAGATTGAAGCCACCAGGTCACACTGGAAGCTCATCTGTAGGCATTGTGGGTGTTCCTGGGTTCCAGCAGTCTTCAGCCTTCAGGTTCTCTGCTTGATACAAATCCTGGGAGATGGAGAGTCTAGATTGTATTAATCATGATTGTCTCTAAACTTGGGTGGTGGTGATGGTGGTGGTGGAGGTAGTGATGGGTCATGATGGTAATGATGGTAGAGGTAGTGGTGGTGGTCATGATGGTGGTGGTGGTGGTGATGGTGATGGTAGAAGTAGTGGGAGTGATGATGGAGGTGGTGCTGGTGGTGGTCATGATGGTGGTGATCATGATGATGGTGGTAGAGGTAGTGGTGATGATGATAGAGGTGGTGGTGGAGGTAATGGAGATGGTGGAGGTGATGATCATTGTGGAAATGGTGATCATGGTGGTGATGGTGGTGGTGCTTCTGATGGTGGTAATGGTGGTGGTGGTAATGACAGATGATCGTGATGGTAAAAGTAGTAGTGATATGGTGGGGTGATGGTAGTGGTGGTGGTTATGGTGGTGGTGGTAGAGGTAATGGTGATGGTGGAGGTGATGATGGTTGTGGAAATGGTGATCATGGTGGTAAAGGTGGTGGTGGTGGTGCTTCTGATGGTGGTAATGGTGGTGGTGGTGATGACAGAGGTGATAGTGATGGTAGAAGTAGTGGTGATATGGTGAGGTGATGGTAGTGGTGGTGGTAGAGGTAGTGGTGATGGTGGAGGTGATGATGGTTGTGGAAATGGTGACCATGGTGGTGATGGTGATAGTGGTAGTGTTGGTAGTGGTGGTGGAGGTAGTGATGGTGGTGATAGTAGAGGTAGTGGCGCTGCTGATGGTGGTAATGGGGGTGGTGGGGGTGATGATGGTTATGGAAATGGTGTGGTGGTGATTTGGTGATGGTGATGATGGTAGAGGCAGTGGTGGTGGTCGTGCAGCTGCTGGTGGTAATGGTGGTGGTGGTGGTGGTGGTGGCTGCAGTAGGGTTCTGTGATTAACAGCCTTATGAAAACCACATGTGACGTGGGAGGAGGCGTTCCTAAGGGAGAGAGTGACACTGTTATCAGAAGATGAGAGGTGAGAGAGGCTGCGCAAAGATGGAGTACAGGTGCCCAAGGGAAGACCTCTCTCAGACTCTCTAGAGTGAGGAAGGTAATATCTGCCCTGCTTGCTTCACAGCATTTTGAGGGTCAAATGAAATGAAAGTGAAAACAATGACTATCAAAGAGGAACCTTGGGATGTCAGAAATGAGTGTGACCCAGGGATTCATGCTAAGCAGGGACATTGCCAATGCAGGGATAAGAGCTCTGGCATGTGTTCAGAACCTTCTCACTCATGTGGTTAGTTAGAACCAGACGCTGTGGTTTTTCGAGGGTATTTATGAGACATTGGACTCCTTAAGACATCTTAGGGATAGAGAAGAGCAAGTGCAGCTAGCATGTGTGCTATCCCATCTCCAGGTCTCAATAAACATCAAACCAGAAGACTGTAGGGGTCAGAACCACGCAAAGCAGTACTGTTGACTCTTCTGTTGGAAAACCACAATCTTGTCTATTTCTGCTTGTTTCCATCCTATGGGGCCAGTACACAAATGATGCTTATAAACTGAGAGATTTCTAAGGTACCCCCAAGCTAATGATTTGTGATAAAATGAGGGAAAACTGAAACAAAAACAGTAAATGCCTTCAGGAGGAGCAAATTCAAACACAACACTAAATCCTGAAAGCTAATGTCTGGGGTAGACTCAGAAGACCCAGGAATCTGGAGATGAAGGTGTTAAAATAATGGAGTGTCAGGACCTATGCCCTGAGTCTGATTTGGGGTCAGTGCAGAGCGGAGAATGTTTACCTGAAATATCTTTAGATCAAGACTGAGAGTGAGTTCTATTTCTTGACAATAATATAATTAAATCAATGGAAGTCCCCATTGTTATCTCCAAGATAGAAGAAGCATCAATCAAGCTAGCATCTGTTTTTCCCAAACCCTAAATGTATTTACATTCATTTGGAATGACCACTTTGATTCAATTGTGCTCTGTCACTCATCAGTAATCCCATGAACCCAATGTCATGTACACAAATCTGGAGCTCCGGGGAGGATGTACTTTACAAATCCACTTAGCTTCCGAGGTAGACACGAGGCCATCACAGTAAAACAGTCAGTGGAACGGCAGTAAACATCACACCATGGGTCCTTGATCAATTTATTGTAGGGGCCAAGAACAAGTATTGTTCAAAGACATCACAGCCATGGTACATTAGGGACGGGGCTCTAATAGAACTAGAATTAATAGGATACTCTTGGAGTTCTTTGATTCCTTAATCCAGGCAGGAGATTTCCTAGGAGAGAGAGGGAAAAAAAGCTCAGTGAAATATGAAAAAGCTAGTCTTCATTTTATAGTCAACAGTATTCCTTTTAAGGGAGCACTGGTGGCACAGTGGTCCAAGCACTTGGCAGTGTACCAAAAGATCGGTGGTTCAAAGCCACCAGCTGCTCAGGAGGAGAACAATATGGCAGTCTGCTTCCATAAAGATTGTTGTTGTTAAGTGCCATTGAGTCGGTTCTGACCCATAGCGACCCTGTATAGGGTTTCTAAGGAGTAGCTGGTGAGCTTGAACAACTGACTTTGCAGTTCAAACAGCTTCTGGAGTCTGGCTCATTAGCCCACAGAGCCACACCAGGACTCCATAAAAATAACAGCCTTGGGAACTCCATGGGAACTCTGTCCTGCAGGGGTTGGGATGAGTTGAAATCAACTCAATGGCAGTGAGTTTGATAATTTTTGGATTGGGCATTCATTTGACACCTCAGTTACTAGGTTCCTTCATTCACCCACTCATCAAAGGAATGCCTCTTAAGGACCAATTATGAGCTAGGTGCCAAGTATTAAAAAAACAAAACCAAAAACTAATGGGCAGGAGACCAGCTCTCAAGGAGCTTCCAGTCTAATGAAGCAGATCAATAGCAACAAATAACTAAGCAAATCACACAACAAATGCACTCTATCATTCTTACTAGAGTCTGGAAAGACAGGTACATAGTACTCTTGGAGCTTATGGAGAAGGAATTGAATGAGGGGAGACATCCCTAAGAGAAGACGTCACTAAACTGCAGAGAAAGAATAGGCCTTGGCTAGCTGAAGTGGGTTTGGAGATGGAGTGAGTACCAGGTGGCGAGGTTCACATGTGCAAAGGCTTGTGTGGCTGGGGTGCAGAGCACCCGTGGGTGAGCTATGGGATGGAACTGAGATCTCATAGGTAGGGCCCAGGTCCTGCAGAACTCTGTAGGCAAAATGAGTGGTTTGGGTCGTCATCCTATTGAGCAGGGAGTGACATGATTGGATTTGCATTTTGACAACTTTGACTGTGGTAGAGTGAGTATCTGGAAGCATACTCAGGTGCTGCAGAACATCTAGAATGTTGGATTGAGGAGATGAGTGAGGGAGACTGGCAGTGAACTTACTTCTGAGCTATGGACATCTTAGATACTCCTGCCCAGGAAGTCAACCAAGGTGAGACTAGAGAAGTAGCTTCACCTGGTGAGAAAGGAGACGAAGGAAGGAGTACTGCTTTTATCAACCTTCCTATTTTATTATTGATTCAGAGAAACCACATCTGCTCCTCCTCTGCTTCTGACAGACTTTGTTCCTATTGTGACTTCACGTCACTTGTTTTACCATAAAACATGTCCAAAACGGTTGGCTATTATTACAGAGTATTTCAAGAGTTCAGAAGGGATATTATGGGGTTCCTATGGGGAACAAGAACTCATGTTGAATGAAATTGAGGTGACTTTTGTGCTGGGCATTTAGAGATTCCCCGATGGAGAAGAGTCAGTATCTGACCATCTAGAGAAAGTAGGAAGAGAAGAGCTGAAAGAGGGAACAGCCTCAGCAAAGACAAGAAGGGGCAGGAGCTGTCTGTGAAATGGTGAGTGCTCAGATACAAAACTGAGAGGAGGAGGGCGGGCCTAGGAGCTCAGACAGAGGATCCACACTGAGAAACCCACTCCCATTGAGTTGATTCCAATTCATAACAACCCTATAGGACAGGATAGAACTGCTCTATAGGGTTCCAAAGCTGTAAATCCTTATGGACACAGACTGTCACATCATTCTCCAGAGGAGTGACTGGTGGGTTTGAACTACCAACATTTCAACTAGCAGCCAAGTGCTTAAACCACTGGGCTCCTCCTGGGACCTAGCCCAGTTTAACCGCTGCAGAGCCTTGTGACCCTAGGAAAATCCCTTTACTGCTCTTGGCTCAGTTTCTTCACCGACAAAACTGGGAGAAGGCATCTATTTCATAGGGTCACTATGAATACTAAAACTAGAATACCAGTAGAAGGCAATATTATAACACAAGTTATGGCTGTGTCATGGAGGACTGAAAACCCAGGCTTCAGAATTTGGAAATATTGGGGGTTTTCTGGATATCTTTCTGTTATTGATTTCTAATTTAACTCCAGTGTGGTCAGAGAAAGCATTTGGAATGGATTGAATTCTTTTAAATTTATTGTTGTTGTTAGGTGCCATTGAGTTGGTACCGACTCATAGCAACCTTATGCACAGCAGAATGAAACACTGCCTGATCCTGGGCCAACCTCACTACTGTTGTCACACTTGAGCCCATCGATGCTGCCACTTGGTCAATCCATCTCGTTGGAGGTCTTCCTCTTTTTATCTGACCTTCCACCTTACCAAACATGATATCCCTCTCCAGTGACTAGTCCCTCCTGACAATATGTCTGAAGTATGAGAGACGAAGTTTGGCCATCTTGGCTTCCAAGGAGCACTCTGGCTGCACTTCTTCTAAAATAGATCTGTTGGTTCTTTTGGCAGCCCATGGCACTTTCAATATTCTCCTCCAATACCATAACTCAAAGGCATCAATTCTTCTATGGTCTTCCTTATTCACTGTCCAGCTTTTGCATGCATATGAGGTTATTGAAAATACCATGACTTGGGTCAGGTGCACCTTAGTCCTCAAGCTGATATCTTTGCTCTTCAACCCTTTAAAAAGGTCTTGTGCAGCAGATTTGCCTAATTTATTGAGACTTGTTTTATGACAGAGAATATTGGGAAATGGTCTATGGGCATTTGAGAAGAATGTGTAGTCTGTTTTGGAGTGGAGTGCTTTATAATGTAAATCAGGCCAAGTTGGCTGATAGTGTTGTTTGGATCCTTTATATCCTTATGTTTTTCTTCTACTTGTTCAATAAGCTGTTGAGAGAAGGGTATTGAAATGTCAAACAATAACTGTAGATGTGTCTGTTTCTCTTTGTAGTTCTCTGTGTTTTTGCTTCATTTGTCTTGATGCTCTTTTATTAGAGGTATACATATTCAAGATTGTTATAGTCTCTTGATGAAGTGACCTTTTTTTTTAACCATCATTAGGGTTTATTGGTTTTGAAGTACAGGTTCCCTAAATTCAAAATCTTTGTTTTTAAACTATTTTATTTCAAATTCTGCTTATGTTTTATCACTAAATGGAAATACACATTTAAAAATTTTGAAGATATGCATCCATGGAAAATCCTCAATTTAGACAATGTTATGAGCTACTTGTGTCTGATAAGGTACATGCATACTTAGTCCTGCTTTACTTAATCAAAACATTAATGTATTAACACAGAACAGATCAGTCAGATCAAGACAGTGGATAAGTTTGTATTGAGCTTTTTAGATTATAACATGAGGTAAAAGGAAAATCAATTCTGTTGAACCACATTTTACAGTTGTAGTAAAATATTTTAGACTTCAAGGATTTATAATGAGATTACATTCCTCAAAAGTTGAGCCTCAAATAAACAGGATTTAATGAAACTCCTTGAATTTACTAGTTGACACCTCCCTCAAACACAAAAATAACCAGTTCTATAGTTATATAACTGTCTTCAAGTTCAAGCTGACCTTGTCTTTAGACCTTGAACTATTGCCATTTCAATCAGTATCCACTAATTCTACTTCAAAATGAGCTTTGCATTTGGTGGAATTTTGGCATCAGGCTGTCATTTCTTTCCATAAGCCCATTCTGGTTCAATCTCTAGTCGAGCCTTTTCTTCCTTAGTTATAGTCAAGAGTATGACTTTGCCAACTACAACCTTAAAACTTAAAGGTTTAGCATTTTTTTTTCTTCTTTGGAATTTGTTTGAATATTAGTATTGTGAGGAATAACTCTTGTGGGCGTGATCCATCATCAGGAATTCATGAGATTGTTAGGCCTGGTAAACAGATTGTTGATTTACATACAGGGAGGGATCTGTAACCTGGCTCTTCTAGGACTACCATTAAGACAATGGGCCAGCCATTTTGGCTTCTCTGGGGGGGAGGGAAAATGGGACATGCCATAGAATTGTGTAGGGGGAGCTGGAACTGGAGGAGGGGTTTTTTGGAGACAAGTATAAAAACCATTTGTGGAAGGCCATGTGGCACATCTGCCATTGTCTATGGGGGTGGGGCACCCGATTTTGCAAAATCAAATAAAGAAAACCTCATTCTCGCTAAAATGAGATTAGATTACTTGAGTGTTTGTCATTGTAGACAACATTTCTCACAGTAGCAAAAACAGTTCCATCCTGAAGTGTTCCTGTGTACCAACAGTGAACAACATCTCCCTTTTTGGGAAAGTTGGTTTTGTCTCCCTTTTTAATAATAGATTTTGTATATTTTGGTGGACCCTCTTCGAGAGCCTCTTCAGACTTGCTTTCTTTAGGGTTGTCATCATTAATCTTCACATTTTTCACCTGCTCTGACACCTTACTTAACACTTTCAGTACCTTTGAAACGCTTAGCTCCAAAAAGATGGTTATAGGCTGTAACCAAATGGTCCTTGATAGCTGTTTTGGCCACATTTTTAATATTTCTTAGTAGCATATGTTCTGCAAGAAACGAATCTGAACCGTGTTCCTGCAGAAACATGATAATGTCCTTCTTGGGCAGCGTGCCCGCTGTGGAACGTTCGCCGCCATCTTCCCCCGCTGCCTCAGCTGTACTGTGAATTGACCTTTTTAATCCCTGATAATATTTACTCTGAAATCGACTTCAATTGAAAATAATAATGCCACTCCAGATTTCTTTTGATTATTGTTAGAATGGTGTATCTTTTTCCATCCTTTTTACTTTTACCCTCCCGATATCTGAATATTAAAGTGTGTGTGTTTGCTTCTTTTTAAAGTATACATATGTTCTTAAAAAATTCAATGTGATAATCTCTACCTTTTGAATGAAGTATTTGAGACATCCTTTAACATTTGTTGTAGTGTGGTTCTGCTGATTATACATTCTGTGAACTCTCATGTATCTGAAAAAGCCTTCATTTCATGTCTGCTTTTGAAAGATATTTCAAAATATCTTTCAAAATGCTGTGTGTAGACTCCGGGTTGACAATAATTTCTGCACACTCATGTGCTGATTAGTACTCAGCTGACTACACAAAGGAAATCTTTCTGGGTTTCTTTCTGGGATGCCTATCTGCCCAGTCCTCTAGCTGCCTTCGTCTCCCTGGACTCAGCTCTGTTAGGCACCCTCCCACCTGTGCCAAGACCTGGAATTGCTCTTAAGGAACAAGTATAGGACTCATCTTGTTTGTGTCTCATCATCAACAATAAAGTTTGATGTCTAGTGTTTTAAAAAACATTATTTTACATGTGTAGATTTTTTTTTGGGGGGGAGGGGGTTGATTTAGATGGGAGAACAAGTTATCCCATGATTCCATCTTGACTAGAAGTGTGAGCTCCAGACTTCAGTGTTTGGATCTCTTTTAATGGAAAGTGTGGCGGCATCGAACCAGGGGAATGATAATTAATCACGTGTATCCAGAAGGTAACTGTAGAAATGTTTGGAGGAGAGGCTCTTACAAAGCCCTCACAAGAGGCAGTGAGGACCTGAAGAAGGCAGTTTTGAGAAGCTCAAAGAACTGATGCATTTGGATTATGGTGTTGGCCAAAAATATTGAATATGCCATGAACTTCCAGAAGAATGAACAAATCTATCTTGGAAGCAGTACAGCCAGAGTGTTCCTTAGAAGTGAGGATGGTGAGACTTTGTCTCATGTATTTTAGACATATCATGAGGAACCAGTTCCTGGACATCAAGCTTGAGAAAGTAGAGAGTCAGTGAAAAAGAGGAAGACCTTCAACGAAACAGATTGGCACGGTGGCTGCAACAATGGGCTCAAACATAATGTCTGTGATGATGGCACAGGACTAAGCAGTGTTTTGTTCTGTTATGCATTGGGCCACTGTGAGTCAGAACTAACTAAACAGCACATAACAACAAGCAACAAAATCCCAGTATAGAAAGTGTCCTAAAATAGAATGAAAAAATCCAAGCTTGTATACTCGAAACATCATGCAAAGTAATATGTTAATAATTTGCAGCATTTTTGTGCGCCTCCGGACAACACAAATTGAAGGTTGGATTAAGGCAGAGATTATATATTTCATCATTGTGCCTCTTATAGTACTAGGTGCTGAACACTCTTAGAATTAGGGTCTGTAGAACTCAGCAGAAGCATCCTGAAAGGCCCTGCTGAGTCTGTGGGCTGGAGAGGCTGTGGACCTACACAACCTCAAAGGGCTTCCAAATAGCTGTTGTTGTTTGGAACTACATCTGAGCATATTTCCCATGAGAAATCATAATGTTTTATTCATGTGCATCTGGAAACTGCGAATAGCAGAGAATATTTTAGGGTTTTAGAAAGCAAATCTCCACATGTGCTTATCACAAAGCCTTTGAGTTTTCAAGTCACTTTGGAATGAGAGTATTTCTCTTCCAACCACAAAGTCTAAATCCAGCTGGGATCTTTACATTTGGACAATGTGTTTCCCCAAGTTACTGGGGTGCTTAATGCCACAATAATATATTCAGGACAATAAAATGCACAAGCTGTAGTCAAATGAAATCAGTCCTGAAAAAAAAAAAAAAAAAAAGAAATTCATTACCTTTTTGAAAGACTTGGGCTTCAGTGGACTCTCTTTAAAGTTGATGTGGGGATGGCTTGTTCAAGAAACAAAGATTGAGACTATATTAACAATTATGTAAGCAAGAGTGATTAGCACCCCTAGGAGGTGACTGCTCTGAAGGAGAGGTTCTCACCCCATAAATTCCTGGTGATCAGGAATGAGGACAGTGGAGAAAGGTGGGAGCCTGGGACCACAGTCTTGTCCTCTCCTTGAATTATTTTAGGTTTCAGGTTGGCAGGCTCTTCTGAAAGATTCTGACACCCATTAGAGGACCGCCAGGGAAGTACAAGCACACATACACACACACACTTATAGGGTAACCCTGTATTGGGTTTCTAAGGCTTTAACTCTTTGCCTCATCTTTTCCCCACAGAGTGTCTAGCGGGCTTGAACTGTAGACCTTGAGGCTCGCAGTCCAGTGCTTATCATATACATCCACCATGCTCCACCGCTGCCATAGGAATGGATATATGACCCAGACTGGCCAATCAGGAACCCCTTTCTTTAGAAAGACAGTGATTGGTCAAGGAAGAGCAATGCTAATCTTCCCTGGGATGGATATATAGATGATGGGGAGGGAGTTTCTCTTGCCATAGAAGGCTGCCTCGCTGGCAGGATGGGGGTCCAGTTGCAGTGTAGTAAAGAGAATACCACCAGAGAAATGTGAACAGCAGAATCAGAACCTGTCTTTATAATTTTCTTTAATAGCCAAATGAGGACCATTTTCTGACAGATGAAGGATTTTTGTGATTAATGATTTTTTTCAACAGCTTCTTAATTGCAGACACTTGCTTTTGGAACAAGTATGCTTCTATTACATGGATTAAAATGATCATTCAGTCTCTTTCCAGCCCTCCTGTCAAAATAACAAATGACCCATATCAGAGAAGAGCCAGCTTGCAGAGACTGTCAGCTAGTAATTTCATCACCAACACTAAGCGGGGTGGCAGCAGCTGCTTCTGTTTCTTTCTCCCCCTGGGAATTGGATTCCTCTGTGAAAAAACAGCCCCTGCCATCCTATGTACACGGAGAGCTCTAACAAGAAGCAATCCTCTTAAACAGTTGGCAAAGTTTAATGGAAATTGGCTACCCTCTCAATGGTTGGTGGTTCTTCATGAATTGTGTTAGCTGGGGAGAAAATAGAAATCTGAAATTTCTGAGTGGCTCGAATTGAAACCATTCTATAAGTGCAGGACTGGCCAAATCTATTACTTAGCAAAGCAGTGAAAGAGAGTGTCTGTAATTTGGTAGGGATGCTGTGCCTGCAGGCTGAGGTGTGGGTGCCCAAGGAGAAGAGGTCAATGGTTTGGTGCCATAGAGAAGGCTGTGTGGCATGGTGTGGGAGAAAATTCACAGCTACATTCTCTCTGCAGGCCCATTAGTGACCAAGAACTTTGCTCTGTTTCTCCAGGACACACACACACACACACACACACACACTTTAGAACCATAAGTATAGCATCTTGGTAAGTCAGAAAACTTGGGAGATGTCCTAAGAAGTACATGAGTACATGACTCTGCACACAAATGTGGCTGTGTTCAATCAAACTTTATTTACAAAAACAGGTAGTGACATGACTTGGGCCCTAGGCCTTAGTTTTCTGACTCCTGGTCTAGTCCAGTGTCCTAAGTTAGGAAACTGAACGTCAGTATGATCTAATCTACCTGGTCACACATCTAGTGACGAACAGAGCAGAGTCCTGACTGATTTCATTTCCACTGTCTCACAGTGCCTTTTGCGCTTGAGTTCCAGGAACTACTTTCCTGGAAAGAGTCCTGCATAGTTAAACACTCAACTACCAGAAGAAAGGTTCAGAGGCACCTCAGAAGTCAGGCCTTAGCAATCTTCCTCCAAGCCCCTGTGGAGCAGTTCTCTGGGATCAACTCAATGACCACACCCCCACCATCACCAGTTCTCCTCAAGAGCTACAAGCAGAGCCCAGGGATGAACTCTTGACAGTAGGTGCTGCACCTGGAAACTCATGGCTATCCTCCCTCAGGTGTGCCACATGTTTAGGGCTGGGCCACGTTGGGCACAGCAGAGGCTTTGTGGGAGACCGCAGGCCCATAAGGCCAACTCTGATGTCATTCCTTCCCAGGGAGTGAGAACAAATGCTCTAAAACAACATCTTGTACCTTCTTATCTAGGTCAACCTCAAAAAACCATAGTTAATTCTGAAGATAATTCTGCAAAATCCTAGAGAAAGAGAATTCAGCCTGCAAAGTCAGTGGTTCAAGCTCAGCAGTTGCTCCTTGGAAATCCTATACAGGGCCGCTATGGGTCAGAATCGACTCGATGACACTTAACAACAACAACAATGGAATTAGAAATATTCAGAGCAATTTTCTTAGCCCAACTGCCTTCTTCTTATCTCATCTTCCTCACCGCCACCACCCCACAAAACCCCATCATCTCCCTGTTGTTTACCCCATTTGGAGAGTCAGATTTGCTTATCTCTACACTCTTCATCTTTATTTAACTTACCTGCAGCATTAATTATTTTAATCTTGCGTTATGAACCATACTCCCCTGACTGTGAATCAGTAGCTTAACTTTGCACCAAATATTCTTGTATTCATTTTTATTCCAAACTGTCAGCAGCTGTAGAAGACATGAAAGCAAAATGCCTCTTCTTTCCAAATATTGGAGTTTTCTTATGAAAGACTTAAAATATTTCATTAATTTAGTAGTTTGCAGAGAAAATACCATCCAAGAAAATCGTCTGATGTCTCCTTCAACACAAGCTAAGCAGGATGGAGAGGTCATTAAACCTAATTCTGATGCTAATTTGTTTAGAGTTGTTTGACCCTAAAGTACAGAAATATAGCTCAGTTAACTTAAGCAAAAATCAAAAAAGGACTTTATTGGAAGAATACTAGTCATGGACCCCAGGAGACCAGCTGGTGGAGTGAAGAAGGCATTAAGGGAAGGAGGGAAGGCAGGGAACCAATAATGAGGCAGGATGGACTTCCAGATGGACAGTCCACTGGCTGGATAGTGAATATACACTGTGGCAGGCAGGGGTCAGGCCTGGCTCTTGGAGACCAGGTGGTAACCACACAGGAAATTTTCATGCAGTCCCTCAGCATAGGAGTGGTGGCATGGGGCCTGGACCCCAGCAGTGACTATCCTGTGTGCCTCTCTCCTGTATATAGTATGGTGTTTGCACAATATCCCAATCATGTAGTCCACAGAACATATTGTGAACTTTACACAATGCATACCTGAGTTATACCCATTCCTTACTTATCGACATGGATAGAGGCCAAAGACTCGGTCATTATGTGAAAATCAGCATTGTGGAAAGATGAAGGATAACCACATCAGATCACAAAATGAAGAGTGATTACATCATAATGTAACTGCCAAATTTCATCATAACAAAACTGCCAAATTGCATCATAATACAACTGTCAAATTTTATCATTACATAACTGCCAACTTTAATCATAACATAGCTTCCAAATTTCATCATAGCGTAGCTGCCAAATTTCATCATAATGCAATTACCAAATTTCATCCTAACGTAACTGCTAAATCTAATCATTACATAACTGCCAAACTATTGAGAATCATGGCCCAGCCAAGCAGCTAACTTGACACATGACCTTAACCATCGCAGCCAGCATTACTCTAACCTTGCACCTTGATGTTCGTTACTACTGCCAGATGTGTGTTATTAACGTGCAGACTACTCAGAGGGAGATGTTTTCCTATTGTTGTAAATGTGAAATGTTGGAGAGTGAGAGAGTTGGTGTAATGACGTTGACATGATTGTAGTTCTAATCTGCTGTTGTTAAGCTGGTTCTGACTCATAGTGACCCTGTATAGAGTTTCCAAGGAGCAACTGGTGGGTCGGAACCACTGACTTTGCTGTTCAAACTGCCCTTGCAGTTCAATGCTTATCCTACAGCACTACAATAGGACTCTGGTGGTGGTGTGGTTGTGATGGTGTGGTTGTGGTGGTGATGTGCCGTAGAGTTGCTTCTGACTCATAGCAACCCTGTATAGAGTTTCTGTAAATATTTACGGGAGCAGAAAGCCTCGTCTTTCTCCTGTAGAACCATTGGTAGTTTTGGACTGCTGACCTTGAGATTAGCAGAACTCTGGTAGTTCTATTGAACACCTCTTATGAGCCCAGCATCCAAAATACTTTTTGCTTTCCATCCTCTAAGAAGTCAATTTAAAAAAATCCAAACTGTCAAGGAGCTGACTCTGACTCAGCAACCAATTTAGGGTTTCTGAGACTGTAAATCTTTACAGGATTGTAGATGCGGCTGGCAGCCTCATCCTTCTGTTGTGGAGTGATGGTAGGGTTGAACTGCTGACCTAGCTCGATCATAATTCCTATTTTACAAATGAGGGAATTGAAGCTTAGGGAGATTAAGTAATTTAAACAAATCATTCATTCAGTTATTTATTTGTTCATTCATTCATCCAGGCAAGAAATAGACATGTTCTGATGTGACACTGTAAGATAAGCATTGGACTGCTAACCACAAGGTTGGCAGGTCAAACTCACCAGCTGCTCCTTGGAAAGCCTATATGGGGTAGCTATAAGACTGAACCAACTCAACAGCACTTAACAATGGCAACAGTATTGTACTGGGTATACTGTGGTGAGTAAGTAGGCAGGAAGCTGGAAGCTTGTACTCAAGCTGTTGTAAGGTGCTGTTGACTTGATTTCAACTCATGGAGCCTCCAGTGACAGAGAATTGCTGCTCCACAAGATTTCCTGTGCATTGTAGGATCAGTACTGGACTGTGAATCACTAGCTGCTCCTCAGAAACCCTAACCAGGGCCATTATGAGTTGGAACCAACTCAACGACACTTAACAACACCAACAACAATCTTTATGGGAGCAGGTGGCCAGGTCTTTCTCCTAAGGAGCTGCGGAGTGGGTTCAAACTGCCAACCTCTCGGTTACCAGCCAGACATTTAACCATTGCTCCGCCAGGGCTCCCTCACACTGGAGTAGATCTACTAGGTTAACAAATAAGCAGCTTAACCTGATTACCAACAAATGAATAAACAAATTAACAACTTGTTAGTAATTAACAAGTTACCAGATTAACAAATAAACAAATATGTCATTCCAAATGTGGTAAGTGCTCAGTGGGGAAACGACAGGGTACCATGGATGATGATAAGAGTCAGAGTGAGCACGTGGCAGGCTGGCCCGATTCGAATGTGTTGAAACTTGAACTGGTCTGGCTAGGAGATCTGACACCATTTTGCCAGTGTGCCCTTCCTCCCTCATGGTCCAGCATGGCCTAGAGTTGGATGGGACTTCAAGATTCCCTGGTCTTGCTCAATGTGCCTTGCAAGGTGGAAATAAAAAGTATCTCTTCCCCCCCCTCCCACCTTCTTAGTCTTTTTCAGATATATATGTCAAATATCTATGAAGTCCTGGTATGGCACCTTAGGATAAGTACTGGACCTGAAGGTCGGTTTGAACCACAAGGTCAGCAGTTCAAACTCACCAGTTGTTCCTTGAAAATCCTATACAGGGTTGCTGTGAGTTGGAACTGACTTGATGGCGCTTAACAACAACATGTATATATATATATATATATACATGTTGTATGTTTATATACAGTGCCACATGTATGTATTGTCCTGGTGTGGCACTGTATGATAAGCACTGGACTGAAGGTCGATTTGAGCTGCAAGGTTGATAGTTCAAACTCACTAGCTTCTCCTCAAAAATCCTATACCAGGTCACTATGAGTTGGATCTTACTTGATGGCACTTAACACCATTTATATAATTCCTCTTTGCTATCAGCAATCAAGGTTATATTATCTACATGTTGAAAGTTGTTCATGAGTCTTCCTCCAAATCTGATGCCGCATTTTTTTCATATAATCCCGCTACTCGCATTACTTGCTCAACATACAGATTAAATAAATATGGTGAAAGAACACAACCCTGGCACACACCTTTCCTAGTTTTAAACCATTTGTGTCCTCTTGTTCTGTCCAAACAACTACCTCTTGGTATGTGTATATGTTCCTCATTAGCACATTTAACTGTTCTTGAATACTCATTCTTCGTAATGTTGTCCATAGCTTGTCATGATCCACACAATGGAAAGCCTTTGCATAATCAATAAAGCACAGGTAAACATCTTTCTGGTATTCTCTGGATCTAAAATACTTATTGATGAAGATCAAAGACCACAGCCTTAATGTAAAGAAAACAAAAAATCCTTGCCAATGGACCAATAAACAATATCCATATAAATGGAGAAAGGATTTAAGTTGTCAAAGACTTCATTTTGCTTGGTTCAACCATCAGCACTCATGGAAACAATAGTCAAGAAATCAAATGACGTATTGCATTAGGTGAATCTGCTGCACAAGACATCTTTAAAATGTTCAAGAGCAAAGATAGCAGTTTGAGGACTAAGGTGCACCTGACCCAAGCCATGGTATTTTCAATAACCTCATATGCATGTGAAAGTTGGACAATGAATATGGAAGACTGTAGAATAATTGGTGCATTTGAGTTATGATGTTGGAGGAGAATATTAAATGTACCATGTACTGCCAAAAGAACAAAACCAATCTGTGTTGGAAGAAGTGTACCCAGAACGTTCCTTGGAAGTCAGGATGGCCAGACTTTGACTCTCATACACATTTTTTCTTCTACTCTGTCCAGGACCTTCTAAAGGGATCCCTTTTAGAGCAGTTGATAGTTGTAGATGGACAACAACTAATTCTTCAGGTTCCAGGATCATGGAGACTGATGTCTGAGTGGTCCAATAGTCCACTGGACTAACTTCTTCCATGAGTCTTCAATTTTCATCATTCTTCTTTCTCTTCCAGACAGGAAGAGACCAATAGTTGCAACTTTGATGGCTTGTGAGCTTTTAAGACTTCAGTTGCTGCTCATGACAGTAGGTTGTAGAACTTTTCTGTTGTGGATTATGCTATGTCAATTGAAATGGGGTACCTTGAAACTATGATTCTGAATTCCCAAGCCCAACAACTCATTCCCCTAAAATGCTTGGTTATGTCTAAGAAGTTTTCATAACTTTGTCCCCTCTATGCTCCACCCCATTAATATATTTTCAGCAAAGGTAAATACCCTTGTAACCTATATATATATATATTTGTAGGTATACACCCTGGCTACCTCCCATAACTGTTCAGATTGCATGTCTATCCATGCCTCTGATCATTGATCATCATTCTTGCAGGATTGTGTCTATAACAGTATTTACTTCTGTTGCCTTTAACTCCTGTACTTCTCCCATGTCTGTTCCTGCTGCCACCATTGTTTTTTTTGTTATATATTGTTTCAGATATAACTTTTTATACTTACAATATTTTCCAGAAGACTTTTCTATTCCATTAGCTTTTCATCTTTCTCATTTTTAAAATATATGAGCAAGTACCACTTTTTCCCTCCCTCCCTCCCTCTTCCTCCCTTTCTTTCTGTTTACATTATTTAATTTCCATCAGGGAATGTAACATATTGAATTCAGTTCAGGAAATATTTATTAAGGCTGTCTGTGGCTTAGCAGAGTGCTCTCCATAAATATTTATTAAATAGATGAACCCGCTAGATGGAAAACAAAACAGATTTAAAACACAGAGTATCCCTGTCCTTCAAGCAATTCCCCCTGATTAAGCAGGCTGACACATAAGCGGCTCCCACAGTCCAGGGTGGACAAAGCAGGCATATCCTACCTTATGAAATTCCAGAGAAGGGACTAGTTTTACAATTCCAAAAAGTGCTCACTTTGACAGTCAGCTTATCTGGCCAATTCATTCTTTCAAGCACTGAACTGTGTCTAATGGTCTTTGGACATTTTTTAAGAGCTCAGATAAGGCTCTGAGGGTCATGGCCCATGACTGATTTGACAGTCCTATTCCCAGTCACAGAAATTTGTTAGGGTGGAACTGTTGGCCTCTGTAAGGAGAGGTGATAAGAGTAGGAGTGTGTGGGTGTGACACTTCCTCAGCCAAGTACAATCCACTTGGCTACACAGTCCTGTCCCTGAAAGTCAATCATTTCCATTTTCATCATCAGCTCTCCAAAGACTTTTTTTTTTTTTTTCTTTTAATGTTTTATTGTGAATTATGTGATAGTTTACATGGGAGAACATTAGCTTTACATTCATCCTATCATATATCGTTTCATTGCCATGGTTAAAATCCCCTCCATGCATCATCACCAACCAAAGGGTATACCCTGCAAGCCAGCCCCTCGGTCATCAGCACACAGCCCCTCTTCCTCTCTGGGTCTAGAGTCCCCAGCCACTCCATCTCTCCATGTCATTGTCTCTTCCTCCATCTCTGCCATCACTGTTTCTCTGGGTAGGGTCCCGCACTCCGCTCTTCTCCCTTGATGGTCCCAAGGACCTCTGCTCCTGGACTGCAAAGTCAATCACACTCCTCCTTTTGCTACAAAACATCCACCTTTACATTTCAAACCCTCACAGTCAGTACTGATAGCAATTATTCACTATTGTTCTACATGAGTGCTATCCGCATCTCCTTTCATCAGCCCTGCCCAGACAGATTGGATACTACTCAGTGGAAATTCTGCCTTCCTCCGCAACCTCTGCATCTAGGTTCCCTCTTGAAAGCTTGTAAGCAAGTCACTTCTTGCCTTTGTAGCCCCCCATTTTAGGTAGCCAATGTCCAAGTTGCTCATCCCTGCCTACTCTGTGTATGGAAGGGTTAGGGATGATTCTCGCTGTAAAGTTCTGTTCCCTCTTTTGAGCTACTGCATCCATGGGTGTAGGTCAAGTTCATCAAATTGTATCAGATTACTTTTTTTTCCCTCTTCTTTCTTCTTCTAGTTGAGCTCTGATCATCCAGTCATTGAAGCCAGGTCAAGTGGGTATTATCTGCAAGTGTGGGTGTTCTTGTGCATATGCCCTCTCTTCTTATCAGCTGGACGCTTCACTCTCCACTCCAGTCTTCTGTGGCTATGTCACTGACTCTGAGCCCAGGAGTCCCAAGGTCTTGCCATACTGCTGGCCAACCAGGTGTCCACCCGGGTTCACAGGAGTCTATTGAACATTGTAGGGTTTAGCTTACAGCTTCATTGATGTTTTTCCCTCACTGCCTCTTATCGGTGATGAACACGGTCACCAATCAGAGCATGCATTCCCACTGAGTTTTAGTCTTGGAAGGGAGTTTGCATTGAGGGGACCTGAGCACTTGCCTTGATGTCTCTTGGGTGAGCAACTTGCCATTTCTTGTAGTAATCAGTCAGTCTGCCGATATTGTTTTGTATTTTTCCTGTCGGTCTTCCTTTCAAGAAGTATCTTCTGTTCTTCTAGCCTCTCCAAGATTGTCTGCCCGTCCTTTCAAGAGGAAATTCCCACCTCTGAAGATTCTGGATGCTGTTCAGGATTCCACCTATAGTCTTATGTAATGTAGAAGCTCCACAGAAAGCCACCTTCACAGGGTACGTTGTAGCCCCATTTTAGGTATTCCAATCAGTTACAGGCAGAAGACGGACTTACAAGCTTTCTCTGGTGATATTTCTGGCTATTCCTTTCTCTCCCCTTCCAATGTATTTTATAATGTACTGCAAGAAAAACCAAGATTCAAAAGACAGTCAAGCATCTTAACATTATTTCCCCCCTTCTGCCTATTCCAACCATGTCTCAGTCCCTGTATCCCAGAGCTCTGTTGATCCAAGGTTGTGCATACGTCATTATTTACCTCTGTACCACTTAGCCCAAGAAAACCTGCCTTATTGTTCTCCCATCTGCTTTGTTCTTCCATTCCCCTCTCCATGCTTGTATATTACCCCCCTCCCCAGCACCCACACTATCCTGTGTCTATTCCCTGCCCTCTTCGCCACCTTCCCACCTCTTCCCTCACCCCACCTCCCACATCCCAGCAACCAGCAAAGAATCCTGCCCCCCTTTAGTATGGGTTCTTTTTCTTAGTCTTTTACAGTAGTGGTCCCATGCAGCATTTCTCCTTTTGTGATTGACTAATTTAACTCAACATAATGTTCTCAAGTTTCATCCATGGTATGCGATGACTTGCAGCTTCCTTGTTATTCTTCAAGGTAGCATAATATTCCATTATGTGTATGTACCACAGTTTGTTTATCCATTCTTCAGTTGATAGGCACTTAGGCTGTCTCCATCTTTTTGCTGTTGTAAATAGTGCTGCTAAGAATATTAGTGTGCAGACGTCTACTTGTGTTATGGCTCACATTTCTTGTGGGCAAATACCAAGTAGAGGAATTGCTGGATCATAAGGTATTTCTATTTCCAGCCTTTTAAGGAAGCTCCATATTGCTTTCCAGAGAGGTTGGATCATTTTGCAGTTCACCAGCAATGCAGGAGTGTCCCAGTCTTTCCACATCCTCACCAGCATTTGTTGTCCTCTGCCTTTTTTATCTTTGCTGTATTGCTGGTGTGAGATGATATCTCATTGTTGTTTTGATTTGCATCTCTCTAATGGCTAGTGATAGTGAATATTTCTTCATATGTTTGTTGGCTGCCTGGATCTCCTCCTTGGTGAAATTTCTGTTTATGTCCTGTGCTCATTTTTTAATTGGGTTATTTGTCTTTTTCTTGTAGAGGTGTTGT
>NW_006408521.1:50375065-50376286 GCF_000296735.1 Chrysochloris asiatica
CAGGGTCGCTATGGGTCGGAACCGACTCGACGGCACTTAACAACAACAACAACAACAACATATGGTGGATAACGTCGATCGTATTTCTAATGTTGAACCATCCTTGTATCCCTGATATGAATCCCACTTGATCATGATGTATTATCTTTTTGATGTGTTGCTGGACTCTGTTAGCTAAGATTTTATTGAGCATTTTTGCATCTATGTTCATGAGGGATATTGGTCTATAATTTTCTATCTTAGTGACGTCCTTCCCTGGTTTTGGTATGAGGGTTATGCTTGCTTTATAAAATGTATTAGGAAAATTTCCATTCTCCTCTATCTTCTGGAATAATTTGTGTAGAATTGGTGACAGCTCTTCCCTGAATGTTTAGTAGAACTCACCAGTGAAGCCATCTGGGCCTGGACTTTTTTTGGTTGGGAGTCTTTTGATGACCTGATCAATTTCTTCTTTTGTTATGGGTCTGTTTAGGTTTTTTACTTCACTCTGTGTAAGTTTAGGTAGCTCGTATTTATCTAAAAAATGTATCCATCTCTTCTAAGTTTTCAAATTTGTTGGAGTACAACTCTTCATAGTATTCTGTTATTATCCTTTGGTTCCATTGTGACATCACCCATGTGGTTTCTAATGCATGTTATTTGTGTCTTCTCCCTAATTTCTTGTGTTAGGTTTGCCAATGGTCTGTCAATTTTGTTAATCCCTTCAAAGAACCAGCTTCTTGTCCTATTGATTCTTTCTATAGTTTTTGTTTTCTATCTTATTTATTTCTGCTCAAATCTTTATTATTTATTTTCTTTTGGACTATATGTTCCCTCTGTTGGTCTGTTTCTAATTGTTGTAGATGCTGTATTAATGTGTTAATTTTGGTTCTTTCTTCTTTTTGGATGTGTGTGTTTATTGCAATAAATTGTCCTCTCAGCCCCACTTTTGCAGTGTCCCAAATACTTTGGTATGTTGTATTTGCATTCTCATTTGTTTCTAGGAAGTTTGTGAATTCATGTTTAATTCCTTCTACTACCTAGTCACTTTTCAGCAGGGTGTTATTCAGTTTCCTTGTGTTTGACTTGATTTCCTTGGTCTTCCTATTGTTGATTTCTAATTTGATAGCATTGTGATCTGAGATGATGATTTGTAGTATTTTGATATTTGTAAATTTATGGAGATTTGTTTTGTGGCCTAAGACATGGTCTATTCTGGAGAATGTTCCATGTGCACTGGAA
>NW_006408521.1:50378555-50382523 GCF_000296735.1 Chrysochloris asiatica
CATGTGCTGATATGGTCATCTGCTTTTGCTTCTTGGACATGTTTAGTGTTTATCTGTGCCTTAATACTTAATTGAGTATGTGTTTTGATTTTTTTTTAATACTTTCTGATTGCTTCCATGAATATGTGATCAAGATGTGGGCTTCCCTTTTCACTCTTCTTATTGCTTAACTCAGAGTAACTTTCACAGGTATTGTCTGCCTCCCTGGTATATGGCAGTTGGTATTTGTTCTTGCCTGGGTTTTCGTGTTTTATAGAGTGTGATTGTAGCTTGACTATATGGCAGCAGTTGCTGACTCTTCTTGGGTAATATAGGGAGAGAGAGAGTTCCCCAAAGGTAGAAAGGGGAGCATAAAACAGCAAAACAGCACCAGTGGAAAAAAACAACAACAAGGAAATAAATAAAAACTCCAAAACAACAACAAAAAAAACCTAGACTGAATATTACAGTCTATAATCACAGAAAATTGAGAGGAGGGAGAGAAGAAGAAGAAGAAAAAAGTCTGTAGCCTAATATGAGTATGACTTTAATGTCCTCCCTTCATCTTCTTGCTTTCAAAGCTGCCTGAGAGATTTCAAGATGCCACTGTTGGTTGTTATGCTATACCTCAAGCTTTAATTTAATTTTCGGCCTGTTTTGTTTTTAAACTCCCTTTCTCTTTTTACAGCCCTGACCTGGCCTTTCCCGTATTAAAAAAAAAAAAAAAAATTCCATGGCTTGTTCTTGGGCTGAGTATCTGTTCGCATGCGTGGCAGAAGAACCCACCAGTAGTGAGGGTGGGGGTGTCCACTCGATCAGGCTCCCCATCTGGTCACCAGAATGGAGGTGCACAAATAGTGAGGGTGCCAATGACCAGACACCAAAAGAAAATCAGAACAAAGCAAAACTGACGAAGTGTATTGTCCACCTTTGCTACAAGTTTCCCATGGCGTTTTTCCGGGGTGTTTTTGCTCCCTCACTTGCTCTTGCCATTTGGTCTCGCCCAAGATGTCGTCTCCATGCCTCTGAGCCTGGCAGATTAAAAAGTTTGCGATTTCTTACTTCTGCTTCAAGTTCCACAATCTATAAACCTTCAAACTTTAAAAATATTCCTAGCTCTGTGGTTCCGAGTTTTGGAGCTCTGCCCTGGATCTGCTTTGCCTGGTATTCTGTGGTATTGCTGACGGCGAACTTCACTGCACCTCCCCCCTAGCCGCCATCAAGCCCCACCTGTCTCTCCAAAGACTTTGGTTGATATCTACAGGTGAGTCTGTTGTCGAATGCGCCCTCCAAGGTAAGAGCATTCCATTATTAAAATCTATGTCCACTTCAGTCTAGCTCTACAAAACTCCCTGCCATGCTCGCAACATGCCATTCTGTCGTACAAACTCATCTCAGTAAGATGCATCTGTCTCCCTGGTCCTAACCTGCTCTTTCTTCTCCTGGGTACCTGCGGGACTTCTACCAATCTCCCTGCTTCCTCTTCCATATTTCACAAGTCATTTTCCACCCAGCAACCAGAAAGATCCATATAAAATATAAATCATAGTATTCCCTCTAGGAGACCCCAAAATAAAGCAAAACAACCACAGCAAATAACCTTCCAATGACTTCCTAATGGTCATTGAGTAACTCCCAAGTTCTTATGTAACCTCTCCCCTGGGCTTTCTGCAGCCAAACATCTATTCTTCAGTGTTTAAATAAACCATTTCCTTTTTCCTGTGATTCTTAGATGACCATTACCATGTTCATAGAACCATAGTGCTTTGGAGCTGGAAGGCACAATGGAAATTCGGAAATAGTTTTATTTTCCCTTCAGGAGTGCATTATCAAAGTTTGCTAACAGGAAGGACCAGTTCTTGGAGAAAGACCCTATGTATGATAAAGTAAAGTCTAGCAAAAAAAAATAGGAAGACCCTCAACAAGATGGATTTATCAAGTGGCTGCACCCACGGGCTCAAACATGGCAATACTAGTGAGGACGGTGCAGAACTGGCAAGAGTTTTGCTCTGTTGTACATGGGGTAGCTATGAGTCAGAGCCAACTCAATGGCACCTGACAACAACAGCAAGTTTCAATCTTTATATAAGCTTTAATATGTGTGCTTATGATTGAAGAAATGGAAGCCCATATGACTTGTTCAAAATCGCAAGTACTTAGAAGCAGAAAATCATACACTCAACCAAAGCATACACCCATACCCTTTTCCCCTCCTAAGTTGTATTAATTAACTAACATAGTTATGATGGCTTCTAGGCCTTCTTTCTCATTTCCTTGTTGTGTTCTACCAGGAAATCCATTTGAGAAGCAGGGACACTATGACCCAAATACGATTTAATTATGAGTGAGAAGAGGCAGAGTGGACTCTGTACCACTGAAGTGTCTTTGCTTCTAACCAGTTCAGATGCAGCATCCCAAATAAATAAAACTCTGGAGGGGCCTGTACAACCACTTACAGTTACCTTCTTGACCTTGACCCTGGAGAACATCATAAAGGCATGTTTTCTAAGTATTTTATTCAGGGAATGTGTTTAGGACACAAGATTTCTGTCAAATAGCACTTGAGTGGTCTTTAAACTCTGCATGCTCAAATCTGAGCTGCCTGCTTAGTATCATAAATATTTACAAGGATGGCGTTTGATGATTATTTATGAAAGTACAGAAAACAAGTTAGCTACACATAGGTTTTTGGAGAACTTCTTTTGCTTTTTGGAGACGAGGGTGTTTGCGGTACCTCTTACTGTTCATTGTCTCTTTGGTAACTTTTAAGGAAGCTTCCATATTGTCATAATACATTTTGAAAAAAGTGCTACTATATATAAAAAAAAAATACCATCACTCATCTGTTAGTGTGTAGCTCTGTGGTAGCTTGTGTGTTGCCTTATTGCTAAAAGGTAAGTCCCCAGGGTTTTAAAATACCAGCAGGGTCACCCAGGGTGGAGAGGCTTCAGCAAAGCTTCCTAACTATGAAAGACTAAGAAGAAGGAGAGGCAGACCACTTCTGAATGGTGAACCACTGAAAACGTTATGGATAGCAGTGGAACATTATTTGATATAGTACCAGAAGACGAGTCCCTCAGGTTGGAAAGTAGTCAAAATCTCAAAATACAACTGAGGAAGAGTTGCCTCCTCAAAGCTGTGGATGATGTGGGCACAGCTCAAAATGAGAAGAAACAGTTGCAAATATCCATGAATAATAAAAACATGGAATGGATGAAGTCTGCAATCAACACTTATTGAAACAGTCAAGCAATTAGATAATGTATTGCATTAGGCAAATCGGCTGCAAAAGACCTCTTTCAAGTGTTAAAGAGCAAAGATGTCACTTTGAGGACTAAGGTACAATCTGACAGAAGCCAGGTATTTTTAATTGCCTCATATGCATGTGACAGTTGGAACACAAATAAAGATCCTAGAAGAAACCATGCATTTGAATCATAGTGTTGGAAAGAATATTGAAAGTACCATGGATTGCCAAAAGAAAAAGTAAATTTGTCTGGGAAGAAGTACAATCAGAATGTTCCTTAGAATCCAGGATGGCAAGACTTCAACTCTCATACTTTGGATGTGTTTTCAGGAGGGATCAGTCCCTGGAGAAGGACGTCCTGCTTGAAAAAATGGAGTGTCAATGAAAAAAAGGAAGGTCCCTAACGAGATGACTTGACACAATGGCTGCAACAATGAACTCAGACAGCCAAGGTGGAGAGGATGGAGCAGGACCAGGCTCTGTTGGTTCTGTTGTGCACAGGGTAGCTGTGAGTCAGAACCAATTTGATGGCACCCAATAACAGCAGTGTAAAATAGGTGACTAACAAGAGATCCAAATTAGTTTTAGGTGGCTCACCCCAAGGGGTTAAGGCAGGGGGCTGACAGTTGCTTGTTGTTGTTGTTAGGTGGTCTGCCCTTGTAAAGGTTATACCTAGACAACCTTATGGGGCATCTTGTCTAGATGGGTCTGGTGAAAAGAGATGGGGATAAGATTCTTATGA
>NW_006408521.1:50382648-50396225 GCF_000296735.1 Chrysochloris asiatica
ACACCCGTAAAGATTTACACCCTTGGAAACCCTGTACAGGGTCGCTATGGGTCGGTACCGACTCGACGGCACTTAACAACAACAACTGTTATCATGACTAATTGTGACTGTCACAATTGTTAAAGTAGAAGTTTTGTAACAAAAACAGGGGAGTAGTTAATCTTACAGTCCAGAAACAGAGGACCCTAGGACCATCAAGGGAGAAGAGCGCAAGTGGAATGCGATACCTTATTCAGAGAAGCAGCGACACCAGAGATGGAGGCAGAGATGGGGACATGGAGAGGGAGAACAACTGAGGACTCTAGATTCATAGGAAGAGAGGGACTGAGAGCTGGCAGCCAGGAGGCAGACTTGCAGAATGTACCCTTTGGTGGTGTAAATTATTATATATGCCTGAGTGTTATAAAAAAAAAAGAGCTAAGGGGAATAGAGAGAAATATTATTAACTGATGGTACATGGAGGGGATTATAATCATTGTAATGAAACAAGGTGTATGATTTGTTGAATGTAAGACTGCTGATCTGCCCTGTAAACTTTCACTCAATTCACAATAAAAACTTTTTTAAAAAAGATAGAACCTAAAATACCAAAACAAAAACCCCTATGGGGTAGTTCTCCTAGTCCTGTATGGCTGCTATATGTCAGAATCAACTTGACAATACACAACAACACTCTAGCAACTTCTCTGTCACTAAGAACATCTCTCCCTTCAGTATCTCAAACTGTCGCGTGGCCTTCTCTTCAAATTCCTCTCCACTTTTGCTTTGAGTTCAACATGTCTCTTTATTAATCCCCATGACCCCCACTTGCCCCTTCCACACATACATATCTCATTCTCCTCTGAGTTTCGAGGTTTTTTCCCTCTTAATTACGTAACGTTCTTAGTAGAGTGACTTGTGCATGGGAGAGCAGTTAGTAAGGTAACATTGTTGTTGTTGTTAAGTGCCATCGGGTCGGGTCCGACCCATAGCGACCCTGTACAGGGTTTCCGAGGGTGTTAGTTGTGGCTTTTATTTTTGTGATCCTACCAAAGATCTTTCGTACCTCCCCAGAACCTAGAACAATGCTACTCTTCTAAGCAGTTTCTTTGGGAGCATTTGTGAAATGGAATCAAAAGTATGTTGACATAAAAGAAAAAAAAAAATCCTTGTAATTTCTGGCAATTTTTCATTAAGGAAAATATTAAGTATTAATTAAAATGGATCAGCCTCCCTCCCTTTAAAGTTAAACATCTGCAGAGATGTCTCATATCTTTGACTTACTTCTTTTTGAAAGTCAAATCTTTGCTTTCGTCCTTCTTCTCGCGATTCTCATCTTTAAATACAAAAGATACTGGTCCAAGCCCTAGGCCATTTCAATGACAAGCTGAAAACTATGCTTCTTAGAAGACGGCATAAAGCCATCAGTGTATAAAAAATGTTTAATTAAGAATGACTTCTAATGTGTATTTCACTGATCAAGTTGCGTGTCTCAGGACCTTCCTACTGCTCTTCTTGTCTTGCGTATTTCAAATGGACAAGTTACCTCATTGCTCAAAAGACTTAGGGAACCCCCTCCTTCTGTTGTTGTTGTTGAGTGCCGTGGAGTTGGTTCCGACCCGTAGCAACCCTGTACAGGGTTTCCAAGGCTGTAAATCTTTACAGGAGTAGAAAGCCTCATCTTTCTCCCACGGAACAGCTGGTAGTTTTGAACGCTGACCTTGCGGTTCGCAGCCCGATTCGTAACCACTATGCTACCAGAGCTCCTTCTGTAGGATTTTTTTTATTACTTCCTGAAGTTTATCTATAAGATCGTTGTCACTTATGTGGGACCTGCCATAAAAACTTGAGAGAATTCAGAATGTAATTCATGATTAGCAATAGCAACTGGGATTTTAAAAACCAAGGCACATTTTATTTGCATTTAATTAGGAGGTCTGTGTGAACCTACTTTGAATGGGGCGCTGTGGGTTAATGCGCCAGACTATAAAGTCATTTGAACTGCAAGGTTGGTGATTCAAGCTTACCAGCTGCTCCTCAGAAACCCTATACAGGGTTGCTATGGGTCAGAACTGACTTGATGGCACTTCACAACAACAACAACAGGTTACTTTCCCAGGGTTTTAACTAGCAGACCACTGGAACGAGAGGAGGTTTGTTCCAGGCTTGGGAACTGGAACTCAGCTCTCAGTTTAATTTAACTTCAGTCTTAATCATGTTTCTTCATGTTCTGATTTTCTGTTATTTTTTAAAAATCATGAGATATTTTAAATACAGAATAATATACACCCTCAGAGTCCCCGGGTGGTGCAAATTGTTAAGTACTTGATGACTAGCTGAAAGGTTGGCAGCAGAACCCACCAGAAGTACCTTGGAAGACAAGTCTGGCAATCAGCTTCGGAAAGGGCCTGGCAAACACTATGGAGCCCGGTTTTCCTCTGATAAACTTCAACAATTCTTGATGTTTTGCCAAGATGTTATGTGAGGAGCCTTCCACAAGTTTCTGGAAAAATACCACTATCTTTTCATTCATTTTTTTCTATGAACTTTTTGAGGTTTTCTTATAGATATTATTTTGGGGGAGGGGTAAGAAATATAGATCTGTCTAAAACCCTTCTGTGATTCCCCACCCCATGCCCTCCATGTCATCTTTCCTCTACTGAGTTACTTCTGTCCTAATGTTGGTGTGCCATTCTTATGCGTGATAGAGTGAACCTCGATTATTTTTAAACTTTGCATAAATGTTACTCTACTGTGCATATCATTCTTGCAACTTTTTCTTTGACATGGTATTTTGCTTTTGAGATGTATCCATTTTGTTCATTCTTTGGGAAGTCTATGCAGTTTTCCCTTGCATGTTAGCAATTTAGTTTTCAATTCTCCTATTTGTTGTTATTTAGTACTGTTGAGTTGGTTCCGACTCCTAGTGACCCTGTATAGGGTTTATGAGGAGCAACTGGTGGGTATGAACTGCCGACCTTGTGGTTAGCAGTCCAGTGCTTATTGGTTCCAGTTCTTCACTATGAGAAACAATGCTGAATCGGACATCTTTTTGTACATGACCTTGAGGGCAATGTTTCTTGATTACAAACATAGACATGGAATTAGCACACGTTCATCTTCAATATTCCCCAATCTTTTACTTCACTCTCCAAAAAGATGGACTCAGCAGTGTCGAAATCTTGTTTCATCACATCAGCAATGATATCCCACGTTCCACAGCCTCTTCTGAATCCGGCTTGAACCTCTGGAAGTTCTCTGTCAATGTATGATCGTAGCCGTTTCTGTATTACCTTTAGCAAAACTTTGCTCGCTTGAGATATCAAAGAGATTGTCCGATGATTTCCGCATTCCGTTGGTCACCTCTCTTTGGAATGGGGTCTTCCTCTTTTTCTCAGACCCTCCACCCTACCCAGCATGACATCCTTCTCCAGCGATTGTTTCCTCTGGACAATATGTCCAAAGTAGGAGAGACAAAGTTTAGCCATCCTGGCCTCCAAGGAGCACTCTGGCTGCACTTCCTCCAAAACAGATTTATTGGTTCTTTTGGCAGTCCATGGCACTTTCAGTACTCTCCTCCAACACCACAACTCAAAGGCATCAATTCTTCTACGATCCTCCTTATTCACTGTCCAGCTTTCGCATCCATATGAGGCTATTGAAAACACAATGGCCTGGGTCAGGTGTACCCTAGTCCTCAAGCTGACATCTCTACTCTTCAACACTTTAAAAAGTTCCTGTGCTGCAGATTTGCCCAGTGCAATATGTCGTCTGATCTCTTGACTGCTACTTCCGCGAGTGTTGATAGTTGATCCAAGAAGAATGAAGTCCTTGACAACTTCAATCTTTTCTCCATTGATAAGAATGTTGTTTATTGGTCCAGTGGTGAGGATTTTTGTTTTCTTGACATTTAGATGTAATCCATATCGAAGGCTGTGCTCTTTAATCTTCATAAGTAAATGTTTCAAGTCCTCTTCACTCTCAGCGATCAAGGTCGTATCATCTGCATACGCAGGTTGTTAATGAGTCTTCCTCCAATCCTGATGCCACGTTTTTCTTCATAGAACCCAGCTTCTCGTATTATTTGCTCAGCATACAGGTTGAATAAGTATGGTGAAAGAATACAACCCTGTCTCACACCTTTCCCAATTTTAAAACATTCAGTGTTCCCATGTTCTGTTCGAACAACTGCTTCTTGATCTAGGTACAGATTTCTTAGAAGTACAATGAAGTGTTCTGGAATACTCATACTTCTCAATGTTGTCCATAGCTTGTCATGATCCACACAATCGAAAGCCTTTGCGTAGTCAATAAAGCACAGGTAAACATCCTTCTGATATTCTCTGCTTTCAGCCAAGATCCATCGGACATCAGCAATGATATCTCTCGTTCCACGGCCTCTTCTGAATCCAGCTTGAACCTCTGGAAGTTCTCTGTCAATGTATGATCGTAGCCGTTTCTGTATTACCTTTAGCAAAACTTTGCTCGCTTGAGATATCAAAGAGATTGTCCGATGATTTCCGCATTCCGTTGGGTCACCTCTCTTTGGAATGGGCACAAACATTGATCTCTTCCAATCAGTCAGCCAGACAGTTGTCTTTCAAATTTCTTGGCAGAGATGAGTGAGTGCCTTCTGTGCTGCCTCACTTTCCTGAAAGATTTCAATTTTTATTCCATCAATTCCTGGTGCCTTGTTCTTTGCCACTTCTTTCAATGCATTTTGGACTTCCTCTCTGAGTATCATTGGCTCTTGTTCATATGGTATCTCTTGAAATGGTTGAACATTAACCATTTCCTTTTGGTACAGTCTTTTCCATATTGAGTTGCAATTATTTCTACATTTCAAACAGTAATTATTTGTTGGATGCATGTGTTAGAAATATCTTCTCCCTGGTAGGTTGCATTTTTGTTCTATTTCTAGTTTGTTAAAAGTTTTTTTTCTGTGAACGAAGGCTTTTTCTTTACTCATTGAGAAAATTATATGATTTTCTCCTTTAATCTGTTACTGTATTAGACATGGTTACTATGGCAGCATCTTCTATGTTGTATGACATGTTTAATACAAGACATTGATAGATCTTGATCTCTTAATACTTTTATTTTCCTAATAACATGGCTTCTCTAATAGTGAATTATGATATTCAGAAATGTGTTTGAAGAGTGCTTTGTACAATAATAATGATATAAAAGAGAGAGAAATGCGCCTGCCAAACCTGCTTGGCTTTACCAGGGCTCAGCTTCCCCACAGGTCAGATGAAGATGGCATTGGCACAGGAGACCAGCTTTGTGACTTGCTGAGAAGAGGTAATGAGATAGTTAGTGTTCAGGGCAAAGTCCTACAAGGATGCCCGAACTCTTGAGAATCTCCTTTGTTTTGAGATTTCTCTGAAATCAGCCTAAAGACTCAAGATGAGAAGCATCTGGTGCAGAGAAAGCAACATCGGTCAAACACTGTGGCCTGGTCATTTGTTGCCTGGGTCATTTCTGTCAAGACACACAATGCCTTCTTTTCTGAAAAGTGGAATAAGAAAGTCGTTACTGACCTCTGAGCAGGGGCAATGTGCATACAAGAAAAAGTTCAGGAGGGGTTCTCTTTTGAAAACAAAGTATCTCAAACACCACAAAATGCTTGTACGTGGAGGTGATGCTGTGGTGACAGCTAGGCCTCCCTCTGCATGAAGAAAGAATCTAGTCGGTCACTTTGTCCCCATCTACTCGGACCCATCCTCTCAGCACAAGGAGGTACCTTATCACAACGTAACCAAAAAAACTTAGCCTATTGTTGTTGTTAGGTGCCATTGAGTCAGTACCAACTCATCGCAACCCTATGCACAACAGAGCGAAACACTGCCCAATCCTGGGCCAACTTTACAATTGTTGCCACGGTTGAGCCCATTGATGCTGCCACTTGGCCAATCCATCTCTCTGGGGGTCTTTCTCTTTTTCTCTGACCCTCCACCTTACCAAACATGATATCCTTCTCCAGCGACTGGTCCCTCCTGACAATATGTCTGAAGTATGAGAGACGAAGTCTGGCCATCCTGGCCTCCAAGGAGCACTGTGGCTGCACTTCTTCCAAAACAGATCTGTTGGTTCTTTTGACAGCCCATGGTACTTTCAATATTCTCTGGGACTGAATATATTAAATTTGCCTTTCAAAAGTATCCAGATGACTAACACACTCAGTTGCTAGCCAAAAAATTGCAGGTCTGATTCCACCCAGAGGTGCTTTGTAAGAAAAGCATGGCAATCTATTTCCAAAAAAAAAAAGGCATCCATTGAAAACATGATGGAATACAGTTCTACTCTGACACACATGGAGTTGCCACAGGTCAGGATTAACTTGATGGCAACTGCTTTGGCGTGGTGTCCCAGTCAAGGCAGCCAGCCGAGGCCATTACTGTGTCTTGGGGTCCTTCTGAACCTGGTACTGTTATTGTCTCCATTTTATAAACGGGGATACCAACACTTGGAGAAATTAAATAATCTGTCCAAGGTCACAGAAGTACAGAGATGTACTCCTTAAATGCATTTCCCCAATCTGGCCAAACCACAGACTTGTCAGCGAGTACATGAAGGAAATTATAGAAGCTCTCGTTCAGAGCTGAGTGACCAACTGTTGACTGATCACTATCTGCCTGTGACCATGCAAGACACGCTCATATACATGAACACACTTGATCTTGACCTAGAGACAAATAAGAAACTGAGTTTATCCAGAAAGATCCAAAGCAGAATTTCAGGCTATTTATCCCAAGTACTCATTGTCCTGCTAAAATAATTGGGGTGAGGGGGCGGCAGTGAAAGGGAGCGAATGGGCAATAAAAACATAACATACTGCTAATAAGATGAGAAGGAACCCTGGTGCTACAATGATTATGTGCTTGGCTTCTAACTGTAAGGTTGGCACTTTGAACCCACTGGTCTCTTATTGTTGGTGGTGAATGCTGTTGAAACAGTTTTGACTCGTGGTGGTGGTGGAGGGGATGGGGTGGGGGTTGTGTGCTTTGGAATGGTTTCAACTCATAGTAATGTGGCTTAGGGCCTTCGAGTCGGTTCTGACCCATAGTGACCCTGTACAGGGTTTCTGAAGCTGTAAATCTTTATGGGAGCAGAAAGCTTCATCTTTCTCTTGTGGAACCTCTGGTAGTTTTGAACTGTTGACCTTGAGGTTAGAAGCCTGACTTGTAACCACTACATTACCAGGAGCTCTGGTAGCGAAGGAGCTCTGGCAGCCTAGTGGTTACGAATCGGGCTGCGAACCTTAAGGCCAGCGGTTCGAAACTACCAGCCGTTCCATGGGAGAAAGATGAAGCGTTCTGCTCTCGTAAAGATTTACAGCCTCAGAAACCCTGTACAGGGTCACTATGGGTCGGAACCGACTTGAAGGCCCTTAACAACAACTTATAGACATATTACCTCTGAAACCATATAGATGATTTTTTATTTTTTGCCACTCTATCAAAGAGCACAGCCTTTGGTATGGATTGCATCTCAATGCAAAGAAACAAAAATCCTCACCACAGGACCAATAAATAACATTCTTATCAGTGGAGAAAATCCTGAAGTTGTCAAAGACTTCATTCTTCTTGGATCAACTATCAACACTCACGGAAGCAGCAGTCAAGAAATCAAACGATGTATTGCATTAGGCAAATCTGCTGCACAAGACCTTTTTAAAGTGTTGAAGAGCAAAGATGTCAGCTAGAAGACTAAGGTGTGCCTGACCCAAGCCATGGTATTTTCAATAACTTCATATGCATGCGAAAGGTGGACAGTGACTAAGGAAGACCATAGAAGAATTGATGCTTTTGAGTGAGGGTGTTGGAGGAGAATATTGAAAGTGCTATGGGTTATCAAAAGAACCAACAGATCTGTGTTGGAAGAAGTGCAGCCAGAGTGCTCCTTGGAGGCCAGGATGGCCAAACTTTGTCTCTCACACTTTGGACATATGGTCAGGAGGGACCAGCCGCTGGAGAAGGATATCATATTTGGTAAGGTGGAGGTTCAGAGAAAAAGAGGAAGACCCCCAGCGAGATGGATTGGCCAAGTGGCAGCATCAATGGGCTCAAGCATGGCAATGGTAGTAAGGTTGGCCCAGGATCGGGCAGTGTTTCGTTATGCTGTGCATAAGGTCGCTATGGGTCAGTACCAACTTGATGGCATCTAACAACAACAACAATTTCACTACAATTCTTCTTCTTCTGGGGTCACACAGAAATCATTGCACTGCCAATCACATTAAGTAACTTTTTCTATTCTAAGGCTACAATTTGTTCTGCTACCCATTTTACAGATTGTTGTAATTCATATACTTGAGAAACAATTTCTCTATTTTATCCTGTTGACTCCATAAATAATGAGCATTTTGCTGCGAGTGTTGAACTAATTCAGCATTTTAAATACTTTGACTTACAGTCACTCATACTACTGTAGCAACTATAACTGTAGCTATAAGTCCAAAGACAATTACTACAAGGGTTCCAATAAACCTTTTTGTTCTACTTAACACTTTACCCAACATTTTCATTAATACATGTATTTCTGCACTTTGTTCCCAGGGCCTGGTTAGATTACAGGGAAGCCAAGCTCCCAATCGAGACTTTAACAAGATAATAGACTTTTTTTTTTTAGTTATAAAGCTTATGATTCAAACAAGTTTATAGTTTACAGGAATGACAAGTCAGACTTTGTCAGTTACAAATAACATTAGTCTTTTCTTCCAATGAACAATTTGTTAAACATTTTCCATGAGGCCCCCAATCAATAATGGTGACTGTATCATTCTTTATTTAATACCGTAGCATGTTCCCCTCTGCATCTTGATCATTCTAATCTTTCAGAAAAAATTCAGTTATAACTCATACGAAGACATTCTTTTTCATTATTCTTTTGTTCCATAGTCACATTTGTCTCATTCTCATAAAAAGTAAAACCTGCTAACTATTCAGAATGCCTTGTGTCAGTTTTTGCATTAATCCAATTATTCCACTCTTGCCATCCTATTTTTATACATTATTTCCTTTCCCCTATACAGAGAGGCAAGATATCAAATCCCAGAGTCAAATTGATTTCTATTCCTTCTTCTGGAGGGAACTTACCACTCCAGGGCTTGGGCAGCCAAACACGGTTATTCACAAAAACTGTTAGTCCCATCTCCTTCCATTCTATTAATTGAAGTAAAGGAGGATCAAAAAGTTCTGTTTGCTGTTCAGAAGTGAAGGAACTGGTATCACCCTTTCCATGGGACCCCAATAAGCCGCTTTCCCATTTCCCGAGCTATCCACAAAATAGTTATCTGTTCCTGTAATGGGGGTACTCAAGAGAGTATTAGAAATTACATATGGTGTACATTTTTTTAAATCCCAAAGTTTAGATTGAGAGTAATGAATTGAAATCATTCCTTGAGACTTCTGGTTTGGGCGATTGTAGCGAAAACCAGGTAGGGAACTCTCCATGGTGAAGGGATGGGGATCTCATGAAGGAAGTGCTCATAGAACAACTCCAGAGCTCCAGATCTACCATAAGATCCAGGACATCAGTTTTCCACACTTGCAAGTGAAAAAAATCACAGTATTAAGGAAAATACTGCGAGTTAGGAATCTGGAGACAGGACTCCCTCTGCGGCTATCCCGCCCTGGCAGAGTTTAGAGGGCGGGGCTACAGCTGGTCTGGCTCAGAAAACTGGCGCTAAGAGATGTGCAGAGACATTTGCAAAAAAAAGGGTTGTGTGAAACTATACATTTCTCCCTCTTTTTTACCTGTCCCACCTTCTTTACTCAGCCCGGAGACCATCATGCAGAACAGTTTCCCCACAGTACAGAGAGCAGGAGCTTGGTGGCGACTCACAATGTCAGCTGCGGAGACACAGCCTTAAAATTTTCTCCTGTGAGACCCTCGGTGGCTGTGCACCGTGGAGTTGATTCTGACTTCAGGCGACCCTGTGCGAGGTTTCTGGGGCTCTGGGTCTATGCACGAGCGGAGCACCTTGCCTTTCTCCTGCAATGTGACTGATGGTTTCAAGCTGCTGACCTTGCAGTTCGCCCAATTCATGGCTGCTGTGCTATCTGAGCTCCCTGCACAGGAACCAAAGAAAGCAATCTGTAAAACCCCAACATAAAAGGACTCAACCATCTTGAGAATTGTGCTGTACACATGCAGATACCTAACTGACCTTCAGAGGCAAAAATAGTGGACAATCTTTCTCCCATTAACTTTTCAATATCTACCTGCTCACCTCTACTGAAGTGACTAGAGGAGGAGCCTGAGTGAGCAGACACCCTCACCCACTCACTGCTGGAGGCTTCTACTTTGCACACACATTGCCTGTGTAGCTTGGGACAGTTGACCGCAGCTTCATTTCTGTTCCAAAGTGATGGTTTTTGTCTCTGCATTCACATTACTTCTGCTTTTGGTCCTTTTGGTCACACATTTTTCCTGGAGGTGAGAGCTTTTCCTCCCTACATTACCCAAGAAGAGACAGCAGTCGTGGCCATATAGCCAAGCTATAAGCATACCCCATAATATTCCACCACTGAGACAAGAGCCAACAGCACCTGCTAAGCATTACATAGGAAAAGGGAAGCCTATCTCCTGATCATATTCACCAGGAGACACCCAGTAAGCTTAATAACAAACATCCAATTAAGCCTAAAAAAAAAGCACATAACTATTGGAAATGATGAATAAAAAACAACAAATGTCTCAAAACATGTCCAAAAGCAGAAGAGAGTAGCTGAGACAAATTAGCTGGAGACAGACAAAGGCTTTCTAGAGGAGGAAGAGCAGGTTTTGGATATGCCTGAGAAAGAATTCAGAAGAATGATATGGAAACAAATTCAAATGCTCTAAAAAGGGTTGGAGGAAAACAAGGAAGAAGCCAGGAAATTACTTCAAGAGCAATCAAATAAGGTTGATACAGCAATGCAAGCAATTCAAAACCTGCAAAAAGAGGTCCAGATGATTAATAATAAGATATCAGAAATGGACAATACACTCAAAGGGGAAAGGAGCAGAATAGAAAATATGGAAGCCAGAACTAGCGAGCTTGAAGACAAATCTCTCAATACTGCTAAGATAGAAGAACAAGTGGAAAAAAGGATAAAAAAAACTGAAGAGAGTCTATGATTTATGCTGGATAACATGAAGAGGAACAATTTAAGAATTATTGGCATTCCGGAATAAGAAGAACCAGAGAAGTCCACAGAAGAGACAGTTGAAGAGCTTCTGGAAGAAAATTTCCCTAACATCTTGAAAGATGAGAAGATAAACATTCAAGAAGCTGAACATACCCCAGGAAGGATAGACCCCAGAAGAAAGTCACCAAGACATATAATAATCAAGCTCTCCAAAATCAAAGACAAGGAGAGAATACTAAAAGCGACCAGGGAGAAGAGAAATGTCCCTTAAAGGCAAGCACAAACAGATTAAGCTCTAACTATTCAGAACAAAACATGCAGGCAAGAAGGCAATGGGGAGACATATACAAAGCCCTACAAGAAAAAACTGTCAACCAAGAATCATCTATCCAGCAAAACTATCAATCAAATACGATGGTGTGATCAAGACATTCCATGATAAGCAGAATCTGAGAGATTTTTATCAAAACCAACTCAGCACTTCAAAACATCCTAAAGGCAGTTCTGTGGACTGAAGGCTAACAAGAACAGACAACAAACAGAGATTGACAGGCTTGGCAACACCACCTGGAACCCAGTCAACAGATAGGAGAGTCCAGAATAGAACAACACTACAACAACAAACTCAAAGGACCTGGGAGGGCAACTGAAGATCAAAATTATATCAATGTCAAAGAAGGAGCAAACGTAGCAACAGAACCCCAGGTGGTGAGGATGTCAGGTAAATTACAGGATACAATGGATTCTCTTAAATGGAGAGAAAAGTTAGTAGACTATAAGGTAACCCCAAAGAAAGTTAATACTTCACAACTTACCATGAAAATGAACTTCCAAGCAGAACAAGCAAACATGAAAACTAAGAAGAAACTGACCAGAAATAGCACAAAAAACACAAACCCAACACAAGAAGGCATGTAGAACAAAAGAACGAACAGCACTACCAAAAAAGTAGTATAATGGCAGCAATTAATTGATACCTATCGATAATTACAGGAACTTTTTAAAGTGTTTAAGAGCACAGATGTCAGCTTGTGGACTAAGGTGCACCTGACCGAAGCCATGGTATTTTCAATAACCTCATATGGATGCGAAAGCTGGACAGTGAATAAGGAAGACCATAGAAGAATTGATGCCTTTGAATTATGGTGTTGGAGGAGAATACTAGAAGTTTTATGGGCTGCCAAAAGAACCAGTAGATCTGTTTTGGAAGAAGTGCAGTCAGAGTGATTAGAGGCCAAGATGGCCAAACTTCGTCTCTCATACTTTGGACATATTTTCAGGAAGGAACAGTCACTGGAGAAGGAAGGATACCATGTTTGGTAAGATGGAGGGTCAGAGAAAAAGAGGAAGACCTCCCCCTGCCCCCCCCCCAACAAGATGGATTGGCCAGGTGGCAGCATCAATGGACTCAAGTGTGGCAACAGCAGTGAGGTTGGCCCAGGATCAGACATTGTTTTGTTCTGCTGTGCATAAGGTCACTATGAATCGGTGCCGACTTGATGGCACCCACCTCACAACAACAAAATCGATAATTACATTGAATGTCAGTGGATTGAATGTACCAGTGAAGAGACAGAAAGTGACAGAAGGATAAGAAAACAAGACCCTTCAATATGCTGCCAGCAAGAGACACAACGTACACACAAAGACAAAAAAGACTAAAAGTTAAAGGGTGGAAAAATATTTACCAAGTTAACTGCAACAATAAACAAGCAGGAATGGTAATATTAATCTCCAACAGAAGTAAACTGAAAGATAAAAACCAGCATAAGAGACGAAGAAGGACACTATCTCATGATCAAAAGGTCAATTGAGCAAGACAACATAACCAAAATATTTACACCCCCAATGAAAGAGCACCAAGATATATGAAGCAAACCTTACTAGAATTAAAGAAATAAATAGATAAATCTACAATTATAGTGGGAGATTTTAACACACCACTCTTGAAAAGGGACAGAACAACCAAAAAGAAACTCAACTCGACAAAGTTACAGAGGAACTAAACAACACAATCAACCAACTTGACCTCATAAATGTATACAGCGCATTCAATCCAATAACAGCACAATATAGTCTTCTCCAATGTGCATGGAACATTTTCCAGAATTGACCATGTGTTAGATCACAAAGCAAGCCTCCATAAATTTACAAACATCAAAATTCTACAGAGCATCTTTTCAGACCACAGTGCTATAAAACTAGAAATCAACAATAAGAAGACAAAGGCAATAAAGTCGAATACATGGAAACTGAACAACACCCTGCTAAAAAGCGACTGGGTAAAAGAAGAAATTAAACATGAATTCACAAAGTTCCTAGAAACAAACAAGAATGAAAACACAGCATACCAAAATCTTTGGGACACGGTGAAAGCAGTTCTGAGAGGACAATTTATTGTGATAAACATGCACATCCAAAAAGAGCAAAGAACCAAAATTAACACATTAACGCAGCATC
>NW_006408521.1:50397050-50400578 GCF_000296735.1 Chrysochloris asiatica
AGAAACTGAAAGCCTTCCCTCTGTGAACATGAACCAGACAAGGATGCCCTTTATCACCACTCCTATTCAGTATTGTGCTGGAAGTCCTAGCAAGAGCTATATGGCATGATAGAGAAATTAAAGGCATCCAAATTGGCAAAGAGGAAATAAAACTCTCCTTATTTTCAGACGATATGATCCTATACATAAAAAACTCAGTAAAAAAACTACTAGACCTCATCAGAAGATTCAGCAAAGTGGCAGGATATAAGATCAACATACAAAAATTAGTTGGATTTCTCTATAGCAACAACAATAGCACTGAAAAGGACATTAGGCAAGCAATACCATTTACAATAGCCACACAAAGGATGAAGTATTTAGGAATAAACACAACCAGAGAAATAAAGGACTTATACAAAGAAAATTACAAAGCACTATTACAAGAAACCAAAAGAGACTTACAGAAGTGGAAGAGCATACAATGTTCCTGGATAGGAAGACTCAACATCATGAAAATGTCAGTACTGCCCAAAGCAATTTACACATACGATGTAATCTCAATCCAAATTGCAACAACATTCTTCAAAGAGATGGAAAAGACAATTGCTAACTTTATATGGAAAGGAAAGAGACTCAGGATAAGCAAAGCACTGCTTAAGAAGAGAACAAGGTTGGAATCCTCTCACTCCCCGATTTCAAAATGTACTACATGACTACAGTGGTCAAAATAGCCTGGTACTGGTACAATGAAAGATACATTGATCAATGGAACAGAATAGAAAATCCAGAAGTTAACCCAACGACATACAGCCAAATGATTTTTGACAACGCGCCTAGGCACATTGCATGGGGAGGAGACAGTCTCTTTAACAAGTGGGGCTGGCAGAACTGGAAAGTGATATGCAAAAGACTGAAAGAAAACCTTTACCTCACTCCTTATACGAAAACAAACTCAACATGGATCAAAGATCTAAATGTGAATCCTAAAACTATGAAGGTCATCAATGTAAAAATAGGGACAAATGTGAAGGTGATAATTCAGGGCATATTCAGACTACCAAACATTTTGAAAAGTACACAAACAAAAATAAACAAAATAGATGAGTGTGACATACTAAAAATTAAAAACTTATGAGCATCAAAAGACTTCACCAAAAGGGAACCCACATAATGGGAAAAAATCTTATGCAACGACACATCAGATAAGGGACTCATTTCTTAAAATATATAGGAAACTACAACACCTCTACAAGAAAAAGATAAATAACCCAATTAAAAAATGGGCACACGACATGAACAGACACTTCACCAAGGAGGAGATCCAGGCGACCAACAAACATATGAAGAAATGTTCATCATCACTAGCCATCAGAGAAATGCAAATCAAAACAACAATGAGATATCATCTCACACCAGCAATAACAGCAAAGATCAAAAAAGCAGAGGACAACAAATGCTGGCAAGGATGCGGAGAGACTGGGACCCTCCTACATTGTTGGTGGGACTGCAAAATGATCCCACTCTTCTGTAACCTCTCTGGAAAGCAATATGACGCTTCCTCAGAAGGTTGAAAATAGAAATACGTTATGACCTAGCAATTCCTCTACTCGGTATTTACCCACAAGAAATATGAGCCACAACACAAGTAGATATATGCACACCAATGTTCACAGCAGCACTATTTGCAATAGCAAAAAAATGGAGACAACCAAAATGCCCATCAATTGAAGAATGGATAAACAAACTGTGGTACATACACACAATGGAATACTACACTATCTTGAAGAACAACAAGGAAGCTGTAAGCCATCACATAACATGGATGAACCTTGAGGACATTATGCTGAGTGAAATTAGTCAATCACAAAAGGAAAAATACTTCATAAGACCATTATTGTAAAAGACTAAGAAAAAGAACCCACCCAAAAGGGGGAAAAATCTCTCTATATAAGTGCTGATCACCGGTATGTATGGGATGAGGAGTGGGAAGGGAGGGAGGGGAAGAAAGAGCACAGGTAGGGAATAAACACAGGAGAGCCTGGGAGCTGGGGGTGGGGGTGGGCTAGCAATACACAAGAAGGGGGAGGGGAAAAAGAAGAACAAGGCGGATGGGAGAATGGTTGGGCAGGTTCACATGGGCTAGGTGGGACAGAGGTAAATGACGATGTATGCACAACCTTGGAATAACAGGGCTTCAGGATATAGGGATTGAGGCATGGCTTGAAAGGGGAAAAGAAGGGAATAATGTTAGGCTGCTTGGCTGTCTTTTGAATCTTGGCTCCCTTGCCTGCCATTGTGAAATAGACACTTGGGGCAGGGTGGGGTGGGGTGCGTGGAATAGCTAGAAACATCATAACAGAAAACATGTAAGCCTGTCTTTAGCCTATAACTGACTGGAATACCTTGAGGGGGACTGGAAACTGCCCAGACCCAAAATGCGGGGGTGGGGGGTGGGGCTATAAAGGCAAGAAGTGACTGGTTTACAAGCTTTCAAGAGGGAGCCTAGTTCCAGATGGGGCAGGGATAGGCACTGAGTGATTTCCAAACTGTTGGGACCAGGCTGATGAAAGGAAATGGAGATAAGACTCTTGTGGTACAAAAGTGAATACCTGCTGCCAGACTGACTGTCAGGGTCGGAAACGTAGAGGCAGATTTCTTTTTTTCTTTTTTTTTTTTCTTTTGGCAAAAAGAGGAGAGTGATTGATTTTGCAGCTCAGGAGCGTAGGTCCCTGGGACCATCAAACGAGAAGTGCGGAAAGTGTGACCCTACCCAGTGGGGGCGGGCCTGTGGGGTGTATCCTTTAGTTATTTGATGATGCATGGAAGGGATTGTAGTCATTGCAATGAAATGAAATACGATAGGATGAATGTGAAGCTGAAGTGGGACAGAGGCAAATAATGATGTATGCAAAACTTTGGAATAGTAGGGCTCTGGTATACAGAGATTGAGACATGGTTGGAATGCGGAAAAAGGGGAAATAATGTTACGATGCTTGGCTGTCTTTTGAATCTTGGTTTCCCTGGCATAGCATTATAAAATAGACACTGGAGGGGGAGAGAAAGGAATAGCCAGAAATACCACCATAGAAAGATTGTAAGTCCATCTTCTGCCTATAACTGATTGAAATACCTAAATAGGGCTACAATGTGCCCAGTGAAGGAGGCTTCCTGTGGAGCCTCTGCATTACACAAGACCATAGGTGGTATCCTGAACACCATCCAGAATCTTCTGAGGGGAAATTTCCACTTGAAAGGATAAGCAGACCAGTCTGGAGTGGCCCGAATAACAGAAGATACTTCCTGAAAGAAAGACTGACAGGAAAAATACAAAACAATATAGGCAGACTGACTGATTACTACAAGTGGCTCGCCCAGGAGACATCAAGGCAAGTGGTCGGGTCCCCTCAGGGCAAACCCCCTTCCAAGACTAAGACTCAATGGGAATACACACTCTGATTAGTGACCACCAATAAGTGGAAGTGAGAGAAAAACAGCAATGAAGCTGCGAGCTAAGCCCTACAATGTTTGTTCAATAGACTCCTGTGA
>NW_006408521.1:50400948-50410663 GCF_000296735.1 Chrysochloris asiatica
ACCTAGATCCAGAGGGTGTGGAGCAAGATAGAATCTCCACTGAGTAATATCCAATCTGTCTAGTTGGGGCTGATGAAAGGAGATGCGGATAGGTGTCTAGCGAAACAATAGTGAATAATTGTTATCAGGACTGATTGTAAGGGCTGGAAATGTAAAGGTAGACTTTAGTGGCAAAGGGAGGGGAGTGATTGACTTTGCAGTCTAGGAGCAGAGGTCCCTGGACCATCAAGGGAGAAGAGTAGAGAACGGAACCCTACCCAGAGAAGCAGTGATGCCAGGGATGGAGGCAGAAATGATGACATGGGGAAATGGAGCAGCTGGGGACTTTGGACCCGGAGAGGGGATGTGTGCTGATGACTGGGGAGCAGGCTTGCGGGGTATACCCTTTGGATGATGTATGATGCATGGAGAGGTTTGTAACCATGGCAAGAAAACGATATATGACGGGATCAATGTGAAGCTAATGTCCTCCCATGTAAACTATCACATAATTCACAATAAAGCATTAAAAAAATAAATAAATACAAGAAAGAAAGAAAGAATTCCTTGAAATTCAGCAACTGCAATTTGCCATTGTTTGTGCAAGTAAACTTGCTCTATGGGTCTCTGTTCCAATTCCTCTACACAATTACATATAGTCAAAAATGTTACCTGTTTCTCTATGAGGTTAATTGCAACCTGACAATCTTGATTTGCATTATCATAAGCTAATATCCTAAGGAGAGTTTCAGTGGCCACGGTATCACAAGTCCATATTCCCTTGCATAGTGGCCTCTAATAAACACTTTTCTATAGTAGACAATGCTTGCAAAGTGCCTCAAGACAAAAGCTCACTAGGGGCTGAGTTGAGTATAATTCACCCCAACAACAATAATGATCAGATTCCACCGAGGACTCAAACCATAACTCAGCTTTGTTAAAAATTTGACAGCGAATGCTCAGCCTGCTCCAAAAGTCAACAGATCTGTTTCTGGTGGTCCCCAGGCCCACAAGGACTGATGAATGGGCCTCATTAGGCAGTGTAATCGGGTGTTATAAGAGCCGAACCCTCTTGTTCTGATGAGCTTAACAGGCACCAACCCAAACTCACTGCTCTGTGCAGTTATTAATGAGGCTCACAAAAGTTTTAAGGCACTTTAAAAAATTACAACCTAACTTTTCTTTGGGTTGGTTAGAGGAGAAATTGAAACAAATCTAACTGCCAGCAGGGATAGCTCTTTCCAACTGGTGTAAAGGATTCAGAAGTCATTATCTCTGCCACAGAAGTCTTCCCTGCTCAATTTCTGAACAATGGTAATGAGGGGAATAAATGAGAAAAGAACTGCTTAGTAATGATATATGTCAGCTCCAAGCCATTTTATCACAGAGCACCAGGATGTCCGAGGGCCCGGCAGGATTGCTTCTGGAAGGCACTGCTTCATGGATCCAGTGACATTTTAATTGTAATTTGTTTAATATAACACCTTGTGCTTAACTAACATAATTTCTAGGTCAATCTCTTCAGCCTTTCTGAGAGGCCCATACATAATATCGTTGGAACCAATACTATGATATATGTTCACATCAGAGTTGGCCTCATAAGCTTCTGAAGGGAGAATAGCTTATCTGGCTTGATTCTGTGTTCCCTCGTTTTAGACAAACGTGTCCTGATTGGACAATGAGTCTGGAGAGCCTACTGTCTACACAACAGGATTGATGTCACGTGCTACAAAGATGTAGAAGACATGGTTCCTGCCCTTCAGAAAATGGGCCATCCAGTTGGGTCACCTTTCTTTGGATCTCTTCCAATTGGTTGGCCAAGTACCTGTCGTCCAAATTTCTTGGCATAGATATGTGAGTGCCTCTAGCGTTGTATTGGTTTGTTGAAACATTTCAATTTGTATCCCATCAATTCTTTGAGCCTTATTTTTCACCAAAGCCTTCAGTGCAGCTTAGATGTCTTCCTTCAGGACCATTGATTCTTGATCGTATACTAGCTATTGAAATGATTGAGCATTGACCAATCCTTTTTGGTAGTGACTCTGTGTATTCCTTCCATCTTCTTTTGATGCTTTCTGTATCTTTCAATATTTTGCCCATAGAATTCTTCAATATTGCAACACAAGACTTAAATTTTTTTCTTCAGTTCTTTCATCTTGAGAAAAGCTTAGCTTGTTCTTCCTTTTTTGGTTCTCTAGCTCTAGGTGCTTGTATGTTTCATTATAATACTTGCTTTTGTCTTCTCCAGCTGTCCTTTGAAAATCTCTGTTCAGTTCTTTTTTTTTTATTTTTTACTTCTTCACTGACATCCATTTTGGCCTTTTATTTTATTCCTGTCTTTTTAATGGCATTTAGCTTTCCTCTTCTACGGTGTTCTTGATATCATCCCACAACTCATCTGCTTTACAGTTGTTAGTGTCTAATGCATCAAATCTGTTTTTGCAGTAGTCTCTAAATTCAGGTGGGATATAGCCAAGGTCATGTTTTGGCTCTCGTGAACTTGTTTTAATTATCTTCAGCTTCAGCCTGAACTTGCATATGAGTTGCTGATGGTCTGTTCCATCCACTTTGTAGCATGTGACATATTGACGAGTATGCCTGTTAGAAACAAGGAGATTACGTCTCACGCCCATAATGCAGTTTTGAGAAACAAACAAACCTCCAGATTTGTTGATGGTACCTGATCAGGGCCTCCACACAATAAAAAGGTCATCATGCCACCAGCTTGTGGAATTCAGAGTAGACTAAACTATATCTCATTTTCCTTAATGACATACATGAATGCTGAAATAAAGATGGCTTCTTGCTGGCTTTGCTGATTTCTTCTGTCTTTCTCTGGTTGGTCTGCTTTGCTGGGGTCCTGGGCATGTCCTCAGTGTGCTAACTGAATGATCTAGTCCGGGTTGTGGCTTCCCTTTCAGACAAGTCTGGAAGTGACCTGAGCAGAAGCAACACTTCCAGCCAAGCCACTACAGGCACGTTCACTCCAGGTTTCCGCTGCTCTGTTCTAGTCTCTGAAAAATATATTTTAAGCAAACTCATATGGATGCTGCTCCCAATGGAGCAAGTGGAAACAGTGATGAGATCATCAGTAGAACCCACAGAAGCAAGGTGTGATAGTTAAGGTTATGTGTCAATTTGGCTACGTCAGGATTCTCAGTGGTTGGGCAGTTTAGACATAGTAATCCCCTATGATGAGATCTAATATAATATAAGCATCTCCATGAGGAGATCTTCTGTGAGCTTTCAACCAATTGAAAGAGCGTTTCCTTGGGGGTGTGGCCTGCTTCTAACATATTGGACACCTGGATAAATCTTGTTTGTTTTTTGCTCGATCTGAACCCTGCACCTGACTTTGGGTTCTTTGAGTTTGAACCAGCAGCCTGCCATCTTACCTGTCTGACCCACCTGCCTTTGTCCTGTTGATCTTGGGTTCATTAACCCCTGCAGCTAAGTCTATGGGGCCTGAAATCTGACCCATGGACATGAAACTTGCCTGTCTTTACAGTTGTGTGAGCCATTTCCTTGATAAAAACCTCTCTCTCTCTCTCTGTCTCTCCAGGTCTTTTGTAAAAGCTTTACCGCTTTATCTTCTCTAGAGAACCTAAGACAGAGGGCCACAGAAAATACTCAGGACCCATGTGGAGTGTAACTCATTCCGACACCTTGGCATCTCCTGGCAGCTCCTTGGTACTGCCCGACTCAGCATTAGCACCATCCTCTAGTTCTCAATCGACCCTAAACAACCAGCCTGCTAGGTTGAAACTAGGCATTGGGGAGATTTCCTTGGCTCTAAATAACTCCAATTGTAACACTCTAAAAAAGACAGATTTCTCTCCCAACATATCAGCAAAAATAAAAACGTGGCTCCATCTGCCACCACATCCTTGAAAAGGAGGTCATTGGTAGCTACTGCTTCTCACGTCTGTCCCAGGGAAGGAAAGAGTATCCACATTGTCTGGAGACTACCGTCCTGTTGAGAGGGAGCTGACTGGCTGTGATGATTATGGGTGTGAATGTATCTGTTTATGTCACAGTTCTTATTTCTGTAGGACATATACCTACTGAGTCCTGGTGTGGCACTACAGGATAATGCACTAGTCACCAAAGTAAGATGTAGAACATTGTCTTTGTGAACTATATTACCTCGCTTGACCTAGTTGCCCTCCAAGACTGTGGCTCTAAATTTGCAAGCCCCAATGTGTCATTCCCTCAAAGTGTAAAGTTACAGCTAAGCCATTTTCAGAACTTTTCCCTCTATATTGTTGTTGTTAGGTGCTATCGAGTCAGATTGACTCATAGTGACCCTATGTACTACAGAACAAAACACTGCCTGATTCTGGGCCAACCACACAATCGTTGCTACATTTGAGCCCATTGATGCTGCCACTGTGCCAGTCCATCTCACTGGGGGTCTTCCTTTTTTTCTCTGATTCTCCATTTTTCCAAACATGATATCCTTCTCCAGTGACTGGTCCCTCCTGATAATATGTCCAAAGCATGAAAAACGAAGTCTGGCCATCCTGGCTTCCAAGGAGCACTCTGGCTGCACTTCTTCCAACACAGATCTGTTGGTTCTTTTGGCAGCCCATGTCACTTTCAATATTCTCCTCCAACACCATAACTCAAATGCTTCAATTCTTCTACGGTTTTCCTTATTCACTATCCAACATTCGCATGCATATGAGTTTATTCAGAATACCATGGTTTGGGTCAGGTGCACCTTGGTCCTCAAACTCCCAACTTTGCTCTTCAACACTTTAAAGAGGTTTTGTGCAGCAGGTTTGACTAATGCATTGTTTGATATTTTGTTTCCATGAGTGTTGATGGTTGATCCAAGCAAAATGAAGTCAGTGACAACTTCAATCTTTTCTCCATTTATATGGATGTTACTTATTGGTCAAGTGGTGAGGATTTTTGTTTTCTTTTTAATGAGGTGCAACCTATACCAAAGGCTGTGTGGTCTTTGATCTTCATCAGTAAGTATTTTAAGTCCTCTTCACATTCAACAAGCAAGATTGTATCATCTGCATATTGCAGGTTACTAATGAACTTTCCTCCAATCCTGATGCTAGGTTTTTCTTCATATAATCTAGCTTCTCTGATTATTTGCTCAGTATACATATTGAATAAGTGTGGTGACAGAATACAACCCTGTCACACACCTTTCCTAATTTTAAACCATTTGTTGTTCACTTGTTCTGTTCAAACAACTGCCTTTTGGTCTATATACAGGTTCCTCATGAGCACAATTAAGTGTTCAGGCATACTCATACTTCGCAATGTTGTCCATAGCTTGTCATGATCCACACAACTGAAAGTCTTTGGTAGTCAATAAACCACAAGTAAACATCTTTCTGGTATTTTTTGCTTTTAGCTAAGATCCATCAGACATCAACAATAATATCCCTCATTCCATGTCCTCTTCTGAAACAGGCTTGAACCTCTGGACGTTCTCTGTCAATGTACGGTTGCAGCCATTTCTGTTTTACCTTTAGTAAAACTTTACTCACATGTGATATCAATGATATTTTCCAATGATTTCCACATTCTGTTGGATCACTTCTCTTTAGAGTGAGCAAAAATATGGATCTCTTCCAGTCAGTTGGCCAGGTATTTGTCTTCCAAATTTCTTGGCATAGATGAGTGCATGCAGTGCCGCATCACTTTGTTGAAAAATTTCCATTTGTATTCCATTGACTCTTGGTGCCTTGTTCTTTGCCAATGACTTCAGTGCACCTTGGACTTCTTGGCTTTTGATTATATACTACCTCTTGAAATGGTTGAACATTGACCATTCCCTTTTGTTACAGTGATTCTGTGTATTCCTTCCATCTTCTTTTGATGCTTTCTAATCTATATTCTCTACAATATCTTTGAATATATTTACAGCACATACAAATAAATATATAAAAATATTCTTTGCTGAACCCATATATACTCATGGGTTTACTCCCATCTGCCTTTCCACATCTGTTCCGCTCACATGTATGCCTATGTATCTGCTCGTATATGTTGTTTCTTATTACTACTGTTGTAGGATTGTTTGTATAATACTGTTTACTTTTGTTGTCTTTTACTCTTGTGCACCTCCTAGTATTTCCTTTGCCTTGGTCATGTTGTACTGCTCTCCCTTCACCCCATTAACACACCTACTTTCTATTTAGTGATACACACTTTCTTCACCTCACATTTCTGGTAACCATCAAAGAATGTGTCTTTCTGTGTGTAAAACTTTTCTTTCTTTCTTTTTATATAATAATGGTCTCATACAATATTTACCCTTCTGTGATTGACTTATTTCAATCGACATAGTGTCTTCCAGGTTCATTGATGTTATGCAGACTCTTTATGAAAGTTTAACGTTGCATGGGATTTCATTATGCATATGTATCATAATTTGTACTCTATCATATGCTGATGGGCACTTAGGTTGCTTCCATCTTTTTGCTATTGTGACTCATACTGTGATGATCATGGGTGTGAATGTATCTGTTTGTGTCACAGTTCTTATTTCTGTAGAACATATACCTATTGAGTTCTGGTGTGGCACTACAGGATAATGCACTGGATCAAAAGGTTGGTTTGACCTACAAGGTCAGCAGTTCCTCAGTAACCCTATATGGAGCTGCTATGAATGGGAACTGATTCGACCTCACTCAACAACAACAACAAATACAACTATTAGAGGGATTGTTGGATCATATGGTATTTCTAGTTCCAACTTTTAAGGAAGCATCATAGTGTGTTCCACAATGATTGCACCATTTTACAGTCCCACCACTAGTATAAGGCAGTTCCAACCTCTTCACAGTCTTGCTTTTTTTGTTTTCTGTTTTTCTTTAACCTTTATTGCTATTGCTGGCATGAGATATCTTGTTATTTTGATTTGCATCTCAGACTGCAAAGTCATTTGAACTGCAAGGTCAGTGGTTCAAGTTCACCAGCTGCTCCTTGGAAACCCTATACAGAGTTGCTATGGGTCAGAATCGACTTGATGGCACTTAACAACAACAATGATCAATGGAGTCATGATGTGGTGCCACGGTTAGGCCTGGACTATGCTGGACTGCAAGGTTGGCAGTTCAAGCTGACCAGAAGCTCCTCAAAAACCCTATACAGGGTCGCTATGAGTTGGAACTGACTTGATGGCACTTAACAACAACAACAATGATCAAACATCTTTTTTCTTCTGCTTGTTGGACACCTGCATTCCTTACTTTGGTGATGTGTTCATTTGTGTCTTCTGCCCATTTTAAAAAATTGGATTGTCATTTTGTTGTTGAGATGTGGAGGTTTTCTACACATTTTAGAGGTTAGTTCCTTGTTGGATATATGTTACCAACATTTTTTTCCAAGTCTGGGAGTTCTCCTTTTACTCTTTTGGAAAATCTTTTGATGTGTGTAAATGCTTAATTTTTAGGAGGCCCTCGTTGTCTAGTTTCTTTTCTGAATTTGTGCATTTTTAGTTATGTTTGATTGACTATTTAGGTCATAAGTTTGAGCCCCTAATTGGCTCTATTTTTTCTTTGATGATCGTTATGGTTTCAGTTTGCATTTAGGTCCTGACAGGGATCTTTGTGCATTTATGGCTGTATCCCAGGGCCTGGATCAGCATCTGGAACATGAGGGAGACTCAGGGACTACATGCTGGATCAGTGAGCGAATGCACATGTTACTGTGGGAGGAAGGAGTGACCATCAAAAGGGGCTGGTGTGGGCACTGAGAGGTGTTACTCAAGAGCAAGCACCTTCAGAGCTGAGATTTTTCCAGGCAGATGGTGGCTGGAGGGTGACAAAAGTTGGGCTGTTTCCCAGACAGAGGGGACAGCAATTCTAAAGGTGCAGGAGCCTGTAAGAGTAAATTCAGAGAACTCACTTGTTATAATGACAATTTGTGACATTTAAGTGTGCCTGTCTCCTAACTCTTTATCTTAAATGATTCATCAGATCCTTATAAAGTGTGATGTTTTATAGTTACTGCTGAGTCTAAATGCAGATTACTTAGGTTTGCAGCACTGCTCTGAAAGGCAAATTTCTCTCAGAAGATTGAAATTTAAGACCTAAAAAGTGGGGTACTTTCACCCATCCCAGATAGATCCCTAAAATATTCAAGAGCATAAATCTATAAAGCTAAAACTGTGTAGCTAGAAATCTAGAGGTTCCGATTTATAGATACTTACTGTCCCTCACAGGGAAAAGGGAATGAAAATGTCAGGGACGGTGGCTGGTTGGCATGGCCCTCTCCCCACCCACAACTAGAGAGTAGGAGCTGGTTGAATTCTGTTCTGCACCGCAGAGTAATTAACAAGATGTTAGCTTAACCTTTCACTCAGCGGAGGTTCAAATCTTATAGCTGAAGTAACACCATCCTAATTTCTAAAGACTTAATTCAGGAAATTCTGTCTGAAAAAAGATGAGTGCAGCAAAGATGTGGTGTGGCTTTAACAGAAACAATACTCGAATGTGAGCTCTAAGTCTGGGATTATAATCTTGCTCACCCCACACCCCATAACCTTGACCAAATGACTTCACTTTCTGCAACCCAAATTGTCCATCACAAACTCTGGTTTTGTTGTGTAAAAAGGGCAAAGGCATTCAAAATGATTAGTGGAATCAGAATCTGGAAGTTATCATTCAGACAGACACACAGGACCATTTTGTAAATAAAAAGGAAGTGAAATCTACCAAATATTAGTCAAAATGATCGAGGGCAAAGATTACGGAAATAGATGGCCATGCCTGGAGAACACCATTGTATGTTTTCTAATGTTATTGATGAAGTTGGTATTCATTACCACAGCCTTGATTCATTTAGGATTGAAAAGGGATGCCATGTGTCTTGCAGCAAGAACGTAGCCATAATTCATGAAAATAAAATCATTATGATGACAGATTGCCAACGTGAGGGTTGCAGTCACAAAACTCTAGAAAAATAAACAGTTCACGAGCGAGTCGCCGCCATTGGCTGAGTGATTATGGTATTGTGGTTCATTCTTCATCCCAAACTCATACACAGACACTGGATGAGGAAAACAAGAAGAGGAAAAGCTATGCTTAGGGGGAGATGACGAAAGTGCTGTATCCTTAACAGATCTGCTATTTTAAATCTGTGTTTGACACTTGTAATTCATTTTAGTTGACCAGAATCTGATGTCTCTTTCTATGTTTGAGGAGTCAAAGGGTGGTTCATATTGTTACTGTGTTCCATTACTAATCAAGAGGTTAGAGGTTCCAGTCTAACTAGACACCTCAGAAGAAAGACCGAGTGAATGAGAAATCATCCTCTGAAAGGCCCACGGAGTGCCATTCTACTCTGGAACTCATGGGGACACCATGAATCAGAGTAAATCCACCACCAACTACTTAGTATGTTTGAGAAATCCCTTACTTTGTGTGGCTTTGGAGGAAACAGAGTCCACAACGAAAGGATGACAGAGACAAACCCTCCCTCCTGGGTCCACATCAACCTTCCCAGGGAGTGAAATGAAGACCAGTACATGAATGAACAGGGTTCAGAGAATAGTTTTCCAAGTATTCAGGTGGGCAAGATACCTGGATTGACATGGATGTATGAAGCTGCATATTTGGGTTGAGTGGGACTTCCTGGAGAGCGAGTAAAAGGATTTGTGTGTGGAATGAGATCATTAAACAAAGGAAAGTGATTTACAAAGTGTAAAGTAGTAAAAATTTGTTGGCTCTTTTAAGTAGTCTACCCTTTTGATTATTGAAGGATT
>NW_006408521.1:50412594-50419047 GCF_000296735.1 Chrysochloris asiatica
GACTAAGGTGCACCTGACCCAAACCATGGTATATTCAATAACATCCTACACATGGGAAAGCTGGACAGTGAATAAGGAAGACCATAAAAGAATTGACGCATTTGAGTTATGGTGTTGGAGGAGAATATTGAAAGTGCCATGGACTGCCAAAAGAACCAACAGATCTGTGTTGGAAGAAATGCAGCTAGAGTGCTCCTTGGAGGCCAAGATGGCCAAACTTCGTCTCTCATACTTTGGACATATTGTCAGGAGGGACTAATCACTGGAGAAGGATATGTTTGATAGAGTGGAGGGCCAGAGACAAAGAGGAAGACTCCCAGAGAGATGGGTTGGTAAAGCGGCAGCATCAATGGGCTCAAGCGTGGCAAGAATTGTGAGCTTGGCCCAGGACCAGGCAGTGTTCTATTCTGTTGTGCATAGGGTCATTATGAGTCAGTACTGACTCGATGGCACCTAACAACAATAACAACCCTTCAGGGTTATTTACAGACCAACTGAGATCAAGGCTTAAGTTGCACTGTGGTAACAAGTGCAGGGAAACATGTGGAGACTGGAACACTTCATCAGCTTATAGAGGGTGTAGAATATCATCTTGGTGGATTTGTTGTTGTTAAGTGCTGTCGAGTCGTCTCTGATTCATAGCCACCCTGTATAGGGTTTCCACGGAGCCACTGGTAGGTTTGAACTATAGGCCTGATGGTTCTGAGTCCAGTATTTATCCTACAGCACCATTTTTATGCCAATTAACCTAGCTGCCCCCTGAGTCTGTGATTTTAAGGCCCCAAATGCAGTGAGTCATTCCCTCAAAGTGCTTGGTTATGGGTAAGAAGGATCCCTGTGTGCTCTACAGTATGTTGTTGTTGTTAAGTGCCATTGAGTCGGTTCCAACCCATAGTGACCCTGTACAGGGTTTCCGAGGGTGTAAATCTTTACGGGAGTAGAAAGCCTTATCTTTCTCCCGCGGAGTAGCTGGTAGTTTCGAACCACTGACCTTAAGGTTCGCAGCCCGATTCGTAACCACTATGCTACCAGAGTGACTATATTTAGAGCATATATTTAGAGCATTTACAAATATATAAGTAGAAATATCCTATGTCAAACCCATACAAATCTGTGGGTGTATTCCATTCACCTTCCCACATCCATTCAGTTTGCTCATCTACCGATCTATTTACTCATAGACGTTGTTTGTTATTACTATTATTGCAAGATTGTGTGTATAAGATTGGTGAACCTTTGCTGTCTTTTACTCTTGTGCACCACCACCCCCCCCAATGATTTTCTTTGCCATTGATCATGTTGTACTTCCCTCCCCCTTATTACATATTGCCTTAAGTTTGAAAACATACAAAACTAAATCATGTATTATTTAAGGGTATGTGATACTTGGCATAAAGAAAAGTAAGGAAATGATAAGCAAAAATTTGGGACACTGGTTGTATATTGAGGTTGATGGGATCAGGTGGGGTACCCTTTAATGGAACTGGGAGTCTAACGCTAACAGTATGCAGCAGGTAAGCAGCTGCTTATTTTATTGTTAAAGTTAATACTCCTTATCTAGAGATATTCAAGTGAGCAAATATTTGGCATAATATTGAATTAAAAATAAGTCAAAATCCAAATGAAATATCCAGCACAGTCCTGCTGGTGGAGAATAAACAAACCAACCCCCCCCGCCCCAACAACCCATGCTAATGAAGTATAAAGGATTTCACTGTCTGTAAATAAAGCCACAGAGGTCAGCTCTTGGAATACAAGGGACTGTGTTCATATAGGGAGTGGAGGTGAGATTATGAGCAGGATTGAAGGGGGCAAGGTAAATAGGACTTTGAAATATTAAAGACAGAAAAACAGGCTGTTTATGGGTTCATAATGCTAGTCTGCCACGAGCTCACCTGAGGGGGCTGTCATGCCAATTCTGTGCATCAGAGATCCAAAGGCAAAGAAAGGTTGATTTGTAAAGTGAACTGATCTAGATCAAGTGTTAATTATTAAAACATGTTTTACTTGTTGGAGCTCTGGTAGCGTAAGGGTTACAAGTAAGGCTGCTAATATCAAGGTCAGCAGTTTGAAACTACCAGCCGTTCCATAGGAGAAAGATGAAGCTTTCTGCTCCTGTAAAGATTTCTAGCCTCGGAAACCCTGTGTAGGGTCACTGTGAGTCAGAACCGACTCCACGGCACATGACCACCACTACCATCACTTGTTGGGTCTGTCACATCATGGACGTACAACAGAAACTAAGGCTGTTTATGAATTTGTCTTGAATCCTCTGTTGTGAATCTGTCATGAACTGAGGAGCATACTCAATTTCCTTCTTTTAAGATGAACAAAATATGAGGAAGAGCAGGGCTGATTAAAAACAGAGAGAGCTCTTTGCATGACTGTTGTCAAGCAAGCCACGGGCTTTGAGAGGTCTACATTGTCTGTAAATATCCTCCTTTTCATATCCCAATTCAATATATTTTTTTTCTTCATCTAAAATATGTCTCATCTAAGTCCCTTCTCTGTTTTCTCAGCCATTGTCAGTCACCATTATAACATTACACCCAAATTACTGAGGGGACCTCTTTGCTGATGACTGGTTAAGCCATTGTGCTTAGAGCTGGTAACACATTCAACATTAGCATCTTCATTCAAACAAACCTTGGAATCTTTAATAATAGCCAAAGTGATAAGATGAGAAACTTGAAAAGTTATAACAATTGGAAATGAAGATATAAAATTTTCCAATTTTCAGAAGATCCGATGGATTTAGAAAACCCTGGTGAATGAACTGGAAAGCTATTAGAACTAATAAGGCAAGCCATTCAATGAGGTGGCCGGGTCTAAAATCAATATGTGACTATCCAGGGCTTTCCTATATGTCAGCAATACATTCGTTCAAAAGGATAATGGGGGAAATACCATTTAGAAGACCATCCTTGCTGGGGGTGTGGGTTTTCCTTGTCTGAGCCCAGAGTACCCGCCTCCCTCCCCCCCTCTCCGATGTCTCATGAAAACATGAGCCCTTTGTCCTTGCACCCTGAGCCCATACCAACCAAAGGCTGACAGATGCTACAGAAATTTCTCTACTGCCCTTGACTCATTTTTCCTACCAAACCTCAGCTCTGTAGTCTGATCTCGAACACAAAACCCTTCTCCCTTTCTCCTGCAGTTTCTGCTCCTCACAGTCCCAGTTCCAGTTCCGAAGGTGGTACATTTGCATCGCTAAAAGCCCTGTTTGGCTAGCATGCCCAGGCAATATGGAACAGATGACTCACTGGCCAAGCAGAAACAGCTTTCTTAGAGCTCTTAAATGACAATCTTCCTTTTGCTTCTTCAGTGTTTCAAAAAGCAATATTGCTGGATACCATCAAGTCGATTCTGACTCACAGCAATCTTCTATGGCAGACTCGAACTGCCGCATAGAGGTTCTAAGGCTGGTATGGCATTGTAGGGTAAGCACTGAACCCTAAGGTCAGTTTGAACCACAAGATTGACGGTTCAAACTCACCAGCCACTCTTCAGAAATCCTACACAGGGTCACTATGAGTCGAAACTGAGTTGACATCACTTAACAACAATCTGTATGAGAGCAGATTTATTTACAGGTCTTACTATTGTGGAGTAACTAGTGGGTTCCAACCACCAACCTTGAAGTTAGCAGCACAGTGCTTAGCAACTGCTACACCAGGCATGCTTCAAAAAGCAATTCACTCTGGGTAAAATGTTCTATGATGATAGAATTTTAAGAGTCAAGACTGCCTGCTGGGGTGAGGATTGACTGAGAGGGGGTGTGAGGGATCTTTCTGGGATGATAGAAATGTTTTATGTCTTTAGAGGTGAGTTCACAGGTGGATTGTCAAAAATCACTCAATTGTAGAAGATTTTATTGTATGTAACTTGTACTTCAATTGAAACAAACAAACAAACAAAAAATCTTCAGTTCTCAACAGTTATCCACCCCTGGCATTCACTCGATCCTGCGTCCTAGAGAACCTACAGGTAAAGCAGAACTGCTACATAGGGTTTCCGAGCTGGAGTCTTAGGGTGGACCTGTGGGTTCATGCACAGAACCGCAAGCTCTGTTTGAACCAAAAGGTCGGTGGTTCAGGCTCACCAGATGCCCCTTGGAAACCTATACAGGGTCACTCTGAGTTGGAGCTGACTTGACAGCAGTTAACAACAACAACCGATCTTTATAGGAGCAGACAGCCTCATGTGTTTCCATGGAGAAGGTAGTGGATTCGAACTGCTGAACACCGAGTTAATAGCCCAATGTTTAACTCATTTCACCACCAAAGCACCTTTCTCAAAAGTTAGGGTGAATCAAATTTACTTCCCCAAGCCAAAATCCATTTTTATTGAATTGCTTCTAGCGTCGAGCTGCCCCAAGAGTCAAGGCTGAAATCTTTATGGAAGCAGCCTGCTGCATCCTTCTCTGCAGCGTGGCTGGTGGGTTCAACCCCTCTGCAACACTGCTGGGGGTGATCATATGCCGTGAAGTCGGTTCTGACTCATAGTGACCCTGCATAGGGTTTCCGAGGCTGGAAATCTTTACAGGAGCAGAAAACCTCATCTTTCTTCTGGGGAACAGCTGGTAGTTTCGAACTGGTGACCTTGAGGTTCGCAGCCCAACTCGTAACCACTACACTACCAGAGCTCCAAAATTGCCTCAGAGGCTTCTAATAACTCAGATATTTATATATCGTACAGATTCAGAGTCAGCAGACCATAGATGGGCTTGAAGCTGGTTGGTTTTGTTTGTTTGTTTTGTTTGTTTACCAGCGCTTCTTTCATCATGCTGTCTCTGAGTTTCAGCCTGCGGACCCCAGATATGGCCCCCAGAGTTGTAGACATAAGCATCCACTGGGCTTTCTCTTCATACTGTGCATCTGGCCCTGCTGGGCACCCATCCGCTTGGAACTTCTACAGACACGTCAGTCCACCTCTGCTCCATGCAGAATGTCTTGGCTGTTGTCAGAGGAATTGAGTTACCTGCAAGAAAGAGGAAATCAATTTGCTGAAAAGTTCCAGAAAATGCTGATTTTGGAGCAGCTAGTCCTCAACATAAGGAGCTCTGGTAGCATAGTTGTTACGAATCGAGCTGCTAATCTCACTGTCAGCAGTTCGAAACTACCAGCTGTTCCGAGGGAGAAGGATGAGGCGTTCTGCTCTCGTAAAGATTTACAGCCTCGGAAACCCTGTACAGGGTCACCATGAGTCGAAACCGACTCCACGGCACATAACAACAACAATCCTCAACATAGGTAAAATTACCTTTCTTCTGACATGGGATTTCATGGCTACTGCCAAGACTGCTGATGGATCTTCCTAACTTTTCCACCACCCTGGATGCTTGACTAGAAATTCCTGCAGGGTTGAGGCAGTCTCTTTCCTTATTGGCAGAATAGCCCGTGGTAAAGAGGGAGAAGAAGCTATAGAAAGTAGAGGCAGGAAGAGACGCCAGAGCATCTAAATAAAAACACTCAACAGAAGAGAGAAAGGGATTTGCCTCACAGTGGACTCGTAAGCAGAAAGAAAGTGGCTTAAATTACTCCTAACCCATTCCTATTGGGAAATTGTACATGTCTTGAGGTGAAAAAAAAAAAGGTTGTAAGTAGAACTGAAAGCTTCTACTTCCAAGCAATTGCACAAAGGGTCTTTGTCAGCTATCTAATGCTGTGTCACTAATGACCCCCAAATTTAACAGCTCAAAAAGAAAACAAGCAGTAATTATCTCCTTGTTTCTGTGAGTCAGGAATTCTGGAGTAGCTGAGCTGGATGATTCAGGGTCATTCATGAGCTGTGAGATTGTAGTCAAGATGGCCGGGGCTGCAGTCCTCTGAAAACTCTTTCAAAGTGGCTCATTCCTGTGGCTGTTGGCAGGAGGCCTCAGTTCCTCACCACATAGACCTCTCCCCAGGGTTGCTAGAGTAGTCACAACATGACAGTCAGCCTCCCCTAGAGCAGGGGATCCAAGAGAGAGAGAGCAGCAAGGCGGGAATCCCAACATATCTTATGACCTTGTCCTGAAAGTCACATGCCACCATTTCTTCCATGATGTGATGGGTAAAAGGAACGGACCTAAATGCAACCCGTATTCTAAGGGAGCACATTCAAGTGCCACTTTTTGAAGGAAGCAGGGCCAAAGAATTCGTGTAAAGCTAGAGTCCTAGTGTGGCACATAGGATAAGCACTGCACTGTTAACAGCAAGGCTGGTGGTTCAAACCCACCAGCTGCTCCTTGTAAACCCTATACAGGGTTACTATGAATCAAAACTGACTCGATGGTACATAACAACAGCATAGAGTCTCACCCCCATCCTCGGTTCTACAAAGCGAGGATGAACAAGGGGAGCAGAAATAAAAAATAAAAAGGAATTTTATCTATAGTTTAGACTGAGAAGTAAGACCTTTGAATTAACTCTTACACTTCAGTGTTAGTTAGCTAGTGCTGCTATAACAGAA
>NW_006408521.1:50419762-50435127 GCF_000296735.1 Chrysochloris asiatica
GGAAGGCTAGAAGCCTAACTTCAGGATGCTGGCTGTAGGGGACGACTTTCTCTTTCTCTTTGCTCTGGAGGAAGGTTCCTTGTCTCTTCTGAACATCTGCTCCTGGATAGTCTTCCTGTGACTTCGCATCTGCCTTCTGGCTGAAGTTTAATCTCTTTATAACTCAAAAGAGTTTGACTCAAGATACAGCCTACACTAACAATCACAGCTCACGCCCAAATGAGATTATAACCACAGGCACAGAGGTCAGAATTTATAATACATATTTTATGGAGATGGAATTCAAGCCACAACATTCCATCCTTTGCTCAACATCCCCAAATTCATGTCTGTGTCAGCAAAACAAGTTACAATATACAATGGTGAAAAGCCCAATGATGAAGCAAATGAATACTGGTGGAACAACACAAAGTAGACCTTGCCAATACAAAAGAAAGATTTTGGAGTGAGACTAGGAATAATAGGCTGGACCAAGCAAGTCTGAAACCTGGAAGGACATTTTAGACTAGCTCTCAAAGTTTGAAAATAATCCTCTATTTTCTGAGACCGCCTAGGCAGTGGTCCTGTCCTCCAGATTCTGGGCACTTGCCACTTGTTATTCTAAGTCAATAAATCCCTGGATTGTTAGGGGCATTTTGAGTTAAGCTTTCAGTCCTCACAGCTGAACATCATCCTGTTGTCAAGTCAGTTCCTAGTCACAGCAACCCTGTATAGGGTTTCTGAGGAGTGACTGGTTGACTTGAACCACTGCCTTGTGGCTCGCTGTCCAGTGCTTATCCTATAGCGCCACACCAAGACTCCATCCTTGCTGCTCCAAAACATAGCATGTGAGGGCTCAGTGCACAGTGGGCAGGTGGGATGGGAAGCAGTGAGGGTGAGTCTGATGATCAGGAGAGGCGTTCTCTTCCCCAGGTCCAGGGATTGGATCATGATTGGTCTAAATCCCATTGTAATTATTGTAATAACTACTCTTGTCAATCCATTGGCTCAGGCCAATGGGTCTCAGACTTGAGCCTCGGAATCCGCCCACTCCTGAGTTTCTGATTCAGGACTCCAGTGAGTCTGAGATCTTCCATTTTTAGCCAATTCTCAGGCGATGCTGATGCTTCCAGTCCAAGAATTCTATCTTGTGGATTACTGACTTGGGCCAACGAGATGGTAGATAGGGAACTCCAGGAAAAGACTGCCTGCGTTTTAAAGTGAGACAGAAAAGAGACACGCTTTGTTTCTTTTGTTGTATTTTCTGTGCTACCAGGAGCCGTCCTGGGACTGTGAGTTGAATGAGTCTGTGAGCTAGGTTGGCTGAGCAGAAAAGTGGCCAGAACCTTGGCGTTTGATGATGCCTCCAAGTTTCTGAATTGTGTAGTCCCGAAGCATCTTCCTGCTACACTTCTTGTATATTGAGAGACATTCCCTTACTGTTCAAATCATTGGGAGCTGGTGGTGATGGTGTGCCGTGGAGTCGGTTCCGACTCATCGTGACACTGTACAGGGTTTCTGAGGCTGTAAATCTTTACGGGAGCAGAACGTCTCATCTTTCTCCCATGGAATGGCTGGTAGTCTCGAACTGCTGACCTTGAGATTAGCAGCCCGGTTCATAACCACTATGCTACCAGAGCTTCTTCATTGGGAGCTCTTTTCTTCTCATCCAAAAACAAAACAAAGTAAGTCGAGTCATCATATAAACCATTAAGCCTTGTAATGTGTGTTGGCATATTGTCTTCCAAAACACTCGGCCAATTTTCACTCCCTGCAGCCGAGTTGCTTCCCTGCATCCTTGGCATCAGTAGGTGATAGCAGTTGAAAAACCGGTGCCAATCCAGCAGGCGAAGATGGTATCTCTCTGCGTGTATGCGTGTGCATTCTCATGATTACTAGTGAGATGTTTCCATGCCCAGTCTTCTGACGGCAGATGCAATATAACCAATAGCAGACTGGGCCAGGAGCACCACAACTCTGTGATCATCTCTGTTCATTGCTTTTGCTTGTTCAGTGTGTGTGTGTGGGGGGGTGGGGGTGGGATGGACAGTTGTGATTTAGGGTTATTAACTCGGATGCAAGCTTGGCTTCACTATTGCATGTGGCAGAAACGATTTGGGGGCAGAGGTTTCAAATGTGTCCTCGTGTTAGTCTAACAAAAAGGCTCATCCTTGAGTTTTATATTCTGCCTTTGGATCTTTTAGGTTACAGAAGTCAGCTCCCATAACTGCCATTTATCTCTTCACCAAAGCGGTCAAGAGTATAAACTGGGCTGACCCAGGTTCCCTTTGTGAAGACAAATTAAAGATTTATTCTAAACCAAGGAGACTTCCTTAGACATTTCACTCCTTCATAAAGCAAAATACAGTGGATTGCGAAGAGCCCAGCACTCCTTTGGTTGAAGATAATTACTCAAGGCAGGCTATTTGTACTGGGCATTACCTCAAGCATCATGTATTCAAGCGATGGCGCTTCAGAAATAATATTTCTGACCAGGATGAGTGGGGACCTGGATGCTCATGTTTCTGCCAGTTCCCTGCAACTAACGACTGTCAGGATTCTTGCTCCGTGTCTGCTCCTGTTTGTTTGTTGTCTTCTCTCACTCTTCCAGTTATGTTTGTAATTGGAGAAGGCGTGTGAATAACAATGTCTAAGAAATGTGCTTCTTCACCGAAGATGCCAACATGTCAGTCTGAATGAGCCACATTGAGGGTGAAAGCTGTTTTCTTTAGCCATATGCCACAGATACACACACACATCACCGCACACACACACATACACACACCTAACACAATATGTGGCGCTGTGGGTTCATGTGCTGGACTGCAAGGTTGGTTTGAACCTCAAGGTTGGCGGTTCAAGCTCATCAGTCACTCCTCGGAAACCCTATGGGGTTGCTATAAGTCAGAATCTACTCAAAGGCGCTTAACAACAACAACAACAACACAATATATATATACACACCCACAGGACTGCTAACTACAAGGTCAGAGGTTCAAACCAACCAGCCACTCCTTGGAAACCCTATACAGGGTTCCTAGGAGTGGGATTCCTGGTGTGGCACTTGTGGGCTAATGCGTCAGACTGCCAATTTGAACTGCAAGGTTGGTGGTTCAAGCTGCTCCTTGAAACCCTATACAGGGTCGCTATGGGTTGGAATCAATTTGATGGCACTTAACAACAACAACAACATGAGTCGGAATCAATTTGATGGCACTTAATAGCAAGAACAACACACATGCTACCTCACATACACCATACACACAGCACATACACAACACACACAAGCACACTGCCTCTCACACACACAGTGCATACACACCTAACACACGCACTGCCTAACACATACACACACTGCCTCACACACACACACTGCCTCTCACACACAGTGCATACACACCTAACACACACATGCTGCCTCACACACACACACACACACACTACCTGTCACGCACAGTGCATATACACCTAACATACACACACACTGCCTCTCACATACACTGCCTCTCTCACACACACACTGCCTCTCACACACAGTGCATACACACCTAACTCACACATACACTACCTCACACACATACACTGCCTCTCACACACAGTGCATACACACCTAACACACACATGCTGCTTCACACACACACATTGCCTCTCACACACAGTGCAGTGCATACACACCTAACACACACACACTGCCACACACACACACGCACACACTGCCTGGCACACACTTAGTGCTCAATACTGCATGCTGAATGAATGACGGTACAGAGATTTCTCTGTGGACCGCATCGTCCCCTTGCTGATCCACAATACGATGAGACCTCTGTTGGCGGCATAACTGAAGTGAAGGTGCCTGCCTGACTCAAATATTTGGTTCAAAAGGCCGCCACAGCAATAGTGGGAGGCTGGGTCTTCAGTCTGGTCAAAAGAATGATACTGGGGTGGTTGGCTTGTTGCCAGGGTGAAGGCTCATTGACCGGCTGCTTCAAGAGGGCTCTGAGGATGCATTTGCTCATTTTACCCACGATAGAGAACCTGTGTGAGCTAGCCCCCCATGCCACCCCTGATTTGTTGATACTTGTAGAACGGCTCTCTCCGGGGTTGCTAACTTCAACCAGGCACAGGAATGTTGGTTGATAAAGCACAAGTGTTTATTAATTTAATTGAGGATGTTATTGTTATGGGAGGGCCCCGCTGGTGCAAATGGTTCATAACCTGCCCATAGAAAGGTTGGGGGTTCACTATCCAGTAGCATCTGGAAGAAAGACCTGGCAGTCAGCTTCTGAAAACACTGAAAATCATATGAAGCACAGATCTACTAGGACACACATGGGTCTGCATGAGTTGGAATAGACTTGATAACAATTTTTTTCTTTTAATTGTGAAGTGAGATCAGATCATTGAATCCTGTGATTAGCATGTTCTCTCCTTAGGTGTAGACCAAATGAGAAGCCAACTTATCATCAGAAAAATAGAGTGTCAAGTCGGAAAGCTAAAGAAGGGCGTGCCAGGCAGACATGCCGGAAGAGCACTCGAGACACACACAACTGTGTGAGAGCGTTGCCTGTTTGGCAGGATTGTTGGCAGATGAACGACCAGGGTGGGAACTGCAGGAAATGAAGCTGAGGGGAGGCAGGTAGGGGAGGCAGAAATGATGAGTCTCTTATGTAAAAAACTTGGAGTTTCTTCCCTACTGTCCTCCACACTGAAAGAAAATTATTTTTATCTACTTCAAAAACTATAGCGTTTTCTAAAATGTTCATTATGAAAAATAGGACAAACAGAAATGAAAAAAATAATTGGTAACCTTTCCTTCCGCCAAAGACAATCAATCTTATTCCTTGTTCTTCTGAATATGAATGATAAAATATTTTGAATTATATTTTTCATTTAATGATATATTCCAAATATACTTTTATGTCAATTTGAACATTTCTGCAGTGTCTTATAAGGTAATACAAACATTGTATGCACAGACCAAATGAAGTGTGGCCAGTTATTAAGCTTTCTTTTCCTATTATAGACAGAGCTGTGAGGAATGACATTTTGGGTATCTCTTTGGCATCTAACTGAATGAGTTCCCTAGGATAAATTTCCATAAGTGAGAGATAAGGTATCTAAGGACATGAACAAATAATCCAGTATTTATCTTGTCCAGACCTTCTGGAACATTTTAACACATTCTGAGAGCGAAGTCCAAAATGAACTGCTGATCTTGCGGTTCAAATCATCCTTGCAGTGCATTATCCTGCAGTACCACACCAGGACTCTGCTCTGTTTTTAAATCACCGTCTTTTCCCCCCTCTTCTCTTCTGCAGACAGAGAACAAGGCTCAGCCTTGGGGCTCGGCACCTTGAAGTTTGAGACTAAGGAAGCAGCTGTTTGTCCTGAGGCAGTCAGAGGGCTGCATTCTTTATTTCCTTTTATTGCAAACTGTTTTCCCCTCTTTGCTTGATTTTGTTTTCAAAATTACAAACAACTTAATTGGATTTCCTTCCAGTGAGTTTTCTCCCTTTCTTTTCCTTCCACCCCACCGCCTGCCATCCACTTGTTGTTAAGTGCCTTCGAGTTGGTTCTGATTGATTGGGACCCAGTGTAAGGTTTCTGAGGAGTGATTGGTGAGTTTGCACCTCCGACCTTGTGACTCAAACTGACCTTGCAATCCTGTGCTTGTCCTACATCACCACCCCACAAGTGTACCCATCCACTTATCCATCCTCTATTTCTCATGGTGTCTGCTGTGCTTTCGCTTTTTTATAGGAGGGAGATGGGCAAGGAGCTCTGGTAGCGTAGTGGTTACGAATCGGGCTGTGAACTGCAAGGTCAGCAGTTCGAAACTACCAGCTGCTCCGCGGGAGAAAGATGAGGCTTTCTACTCCCGTAAAGATTTACACCCTCGGAAACCCTGTACAGGGTCGCTATGGGTCGGAACTGACTCAACAGCACTTAACAACAACAAGGAACACGAGTTTTTAAGGATAAGCGTAAGGTTAGTGGTTCAAATCCATCAGCTGCACTGAGGAAGAAAGATGAGGTTTTCTGCTCCTGCAAAGATTTTGTTGTTGTTGTTGTCAGGTGCCATCGAGTCAGAACCGACTCATAGCGACCCCATGCACAACAGAACAAAATAATGTCCGATCCTGGGCCAACCTCACTACCGCTGCCACACTCCAGTCCATCAATGATGCCACCTGGTTGATCCATCTCGTTGGGGTCTTCCTCTTTTTCTCTGACCCTCCATCTTACCCAGCATGACATCCTTCTCCAGTGACTGTTCCCTCCTGACAATATTTACAGCCCTGGAAATCTATACAGTGTTGCTGTGAGTCAGAACCAACTCCATGTCACAACAACAACAACAAGGAGCCCTGGTAGCACTCTAGGATAAGTGCTAGGCTGCTAACCACATGATCAGGAGTTCAAACCCATCAGCTGCTCCCGAGAAAATATGAGATTTTCTGCTCCCATAAAGACTTACAGCCATGAAAACCCTATACAGGGTTCCTATGAGTTGGAATCGACTTGACGGTGATAGATGTGGTTTTGGCTTTATACATCCCTTTAAAGAAGGGCGAATCCCAACCACTCAGCCTTCTATGTGCTTCTTCCCTGCACCCAGCCTGATTCTCCTGGGCTCCATTGTTGTTGTTGTTGTTGTTGTTAAGTGCCGTCGAGTCGATTCCGACCCATAGCGACCCTGTACAGGGTTTCCGAGGGTGTAAATCTTTACGGGAGTAGAAAGCCTCATCTTTCTCCCGCGGAGCGGCTGGTAGTTTCGAACCGCTGACCCTAAGGTTCGCAGCCCGATTCGTAACCATTAGGCACAATTATTGTGATACCTGATATTTGCATGTAACCACACCTATGAATTCAGCTAAAAGTCCTTGTTGTTAAGTTGTTGTTAAATGTCTTCAAGTCAGTTCGGACTCCTTGCATCCCTGTTTAGGGTTTTCAAGGGGTGACTGGTGAATTTGAACCACCAACCTTGCTGCTCAAACTGACCTTGTGGTCCAGTGCGTTACCCCACAGCACCATACCAAGACTCCAAAGAGTCCATTGTTGTCGTTGTCAAGTGCCGTCAAGTCGATTCCAACTCATAGCAACCCTGTGTAGAGTTTCCGAGGGGCGAATGGTGAGCTTGAACCACTGACCTTGCGGTTCAAACCGACTTTGCTGTCCAGCGCATGAACCTTCATGTTTAAGTGCTCAGCTACTAACTGAGAGTGCCACTTGAGTTCATCCAATGATATCTTGGAAAAATTACCTGGTGATCTCCTTCCAAAACAGTTACCTATTAAAAACACTGTGGAGCACAGCTCTGTTCCTACACACACAGGGGCTCTATGAGTTGGAATTGACTCGATAGCAATTTTGTTGTTGTTTATTAATTCAACTGTAAATCATCAGCAGTTTATTATTTGCAAAGAGTGCTTAAAGCAGCATTTTTGTGATCATCTTCCAGTATTAGATGAGGAGACTGTTCTAGAAAATGTATATCATTGTTCAACTAATCCTCACACTGATGTATTTTGATGGGGGCAAATGAAGAGAATTGCATAGCTTTTCTAAGGTTTCTCATTAGCTGGTTTTTTTTGTTTGTTTGTTAAGTGCCGTCGAGTCGGTTCCGACCCATAGCGACCCTGTACAGGGTTTCCGAGGGTGTAGAAAGCCTCATCTTTCTCCCGCGGAGTGGCTGGTAGTTTCGAACCGCTGACCTTAAGGTTCACAGCCCGATGGTAGAGTGAGATAAAAAATATTTTAAAGTCAGATTTTAGATAGAAGCTCTGGCCCACCTAGGGAAAGATTCTAATTTTATGAAAGAATAATTGGAAATGGGTGGGGTTTTTTGTTTTGTTTGGTTTTTTTTAGTCATAAAACTTAGTTACCTGACATTTTGCTTTTTACTGATTCTGTTATTTGGGCTGGAGGAGTCAAACAAATAGAATAAACAGCAAATATTTAAAACAAAGGGAGAAGTTATCTGGTTGGGAAGACATATACTTAAGGGAAGAGCCTTTAAAGTCAGTCTGTTTTTAAAACTCATCCTCTAATTACTTGCTTCCTAAAAAACACAAACTCTTAAGCAGGTCCATCTCTCTAAATATTACCTTGTTACAAAGACTTTCATTAGCGTCTTTTCAGATTGAGTAGAAATCATTTCTACTTACTGAAAAAAAAATCTTTGTAATTTTCTGGAAACATTCCCTACCAAGAGAAAAATAGTTTTAAGTTCAATCCTGAGAACTAAGGCAGGCAAACTGTGTTTTCCTTGAAGGCAAATCACATAGGTGAGCATAAATCTCAACTGCATTTTTACTCTGATGAAAAGGACCTACCTGCTAATTCAAGGGAGAGAAAGATGTTTGCAACAAGCAGGAGAAGTTAATATGTTTCTGAGATGATGCCAATATGTTGCACGTTGGCTGGATCAAAAGAGCATGCCATTCATCACTTAGCAGGAGGTTGAGGGAGAATAATTAGTTAGAAATTGAAGATGGAAGAAACGAGTGATGGTTCTTTGATTTTATGTGTCTAGAGGCGAGAGTGGCAAACACGCATTCCTTACTGGAATCATTTGCCAATTTATGCCCTTACCTAACAGTAAATCTTCAGTACTAAGCATAGTGGGTGTTGGTGGCAAGGCTAATTAAGTCATCCTGAATTATAGCTTGCCCAGGGCGGTGGCTCTGTACGACTCACACTGAACTTTTGACCACAAGATCGGTGGTTCAAGCTCACTAGTGGCTTCATAGGAGTAAAGTAAGGCTTTCTGCTTCTGCAAAAATGTACATCCTCAGAAACCCTATACGGGATCGCTGTGAGTTGGAATGGAGCAACCTGAAGGCACCTAACAACAACAACATGGCATTCTCTGGAAGGATGGGCATCAGAAAGTCCAGAGAAGACAAACAGATACAGATTGTTGAAGCAAGTAGTTGAACTGATTTCTCTCTCTCTCACTTTAAAACCAAGCTCCTGGAAAGGACCAGAAATGATTAAGTCCCACTAACACTTAGTCTCAGACTGCTAAGCACAAGCTTGGTGGTTCAAACCCACCAACTGCTCCTTGGGAACCCTACACAGAATGTCTATCTGAACCTACTTGATGGCACTTAACAACAAAAAAACCCAAACAAATAAAAGTACTTAGTCTCTTAGTATTTCTGCCTAAAAGTGGTCTGACCAGAGTTCATTGAGGATAAATAGTAACTGATTTTCTTGTCTAGTTTTTTTGTTTTAAACACGTTTGCAAAGTAATTAAACAAGAGGTAAATAAACAATAAAAATGCTGTTGGCATTATAGTCACAGCTTATAGTGCCTGAAAATATGCCTCTCAGGTTACAAAGCACTCAGCGTACAACTGGGGAGGAGCTGCAGCCTCAAAGTAGAACTGAGCTTCATGATGTGACTTGAGTAAAGCTTTTGGGACCTTCACTTGCTGATGGGGCAAAATTCAAAATGAGTAGAAATAACTCTAAACATCCACTAATATTAGGAATATGGAATTGTGAAGTATGAATCTAGGAAAATTGGAAGTTGTCAGAAATGAAATGGAATGCATAAAAATCAATATCTTAGGCATTAGTGAGCTGAAATTGATTGGTATTGGCCATTTGAATTTGTCAATCATATGTTTACTGTGCCAGGAATGGCACATTGAGGAGGAATGGCATTGCATTCATCATCAAAAAGAACATTTCAAGATCTTTCTTGACATATAATGCTGTCTGTAATAAGGTGATATCCATCTACCTACAAGGAAGACCAGTTAATACCACTATTATTCAAATTTATGCATCAACCACTAAAACCAATGATGATGACATCGAAGAGTTCTCTCATCATTGAAGAGTTCTCTCAACTTCTTCAGTCTGAAATTAATCAAACATGCAATCAAGATATATTGATAATTACTGGTGATTAGAATGCAAAGATTGTAAACAAAGAGGAAGAATTGTTGTTGTTGTTATGTGCTGTGGAGTCAGTTCCGACTCATAGTGACCCTGTACAGGGTTTCCGAGGCTGTAAATCTTTACAGGAGCAGAAAACCTCATTTTTCTCCCGCAGAACAGTTGGTAGTTTCAAACTGCTTACGTTAAGGTTCACAGCCCAATTCGTAACCACTACACTACCAGAACTCCTTAGAGGAAAAATTAGTAGTTGGAAAATATGGCCTTGGTGATAGAAACATTGCTAGAGATTGCATGATAGAATTTTGCAAGGCCAATGACTTATTCATTGCAAATACCTTTTTAAAACAATATAAAAGAAGACTATACATATGTACCTCACCAGACAGAATACACAGAAATCAAATTGACTACATGTGTGGAAAGAGATAGTAGAAAAGCTCCATATCATCAGCCAAAACAAGACCAGGGGCAGATTGTGGAACAGACCATCAATTGCTCATATGTAAGTTCAGGCCGAAGCCAAAGAAAATAAAAAAAAGTTAACAAGACCCAAAATTTGACCCTGAGCGTATCCCACCTGAATTGAGAGACCATCTGAAGAACAGATCTGATGCCTTCGACACTAATGACTGAAGAGCTGTGGGATGACATTAAGAACACCATACAGGAGGAAAGCAAAAGCTCATTAAGAAGACAAGAAAGAAGGGAGAGACCAAAAATTATGTCAGAAGAGACTCTAATCTTGCTCTCTAGTGTAGGGATGCTAAAGTAAATGGAAGAAATGAGGAAGAAAAAGAGCTAAACAGAACGTTTCAAAGGGCAGATCAAGAAAAAAAAAAAAAAAAAAAGTCAAGTATGATAATGAAATGTGCAAAGACCTGGAGTTACAAAACCAAAAGAGAGGAACATGCTCAGCATTTCTCAAGCTGAGGGAACTGAAGAAAAGAAAATCAAGCCTAGACTTGCAATATTGAAGGATTCTATAGGAGTATGGCACTGTGGGCTAATGCGTCAGACTGCAAAGTCGTTTAAACTGCAAGGTCAATGGCTCAAGCTCACCAGCTGCTCCTTGGAAACCCTATACAGGGTCACTATGGGTCGGAATCAACTTGATGGCACTTAACAACAACAACATGGGTCAAATATTGAAGGATGCAAAAAGCACTAAAAGAAGATGGAAGGAATGCGCAGAGTAACTACACCACAAAGAAATTGTTGATGTTCAACAATTTCAAGAGATAGCACATGATCATGAGCCAATGGTACTGAAGGAAGAAGTCCAAGGTGCACTGAAGGCATGGGAAAAGAACAAGGCTTCAGGACTTGATAGAATAGAAATTGAAATCTTTCAACAAACTGATGAAGCACTGAAGGCACTCACTCATCTATGCCAAGAAATCTGGAAGACAGCCAACTGGCCAACTGATTGGAAGAGATCCATAACTGTACCCATTCCAAAGAGAGATGACCCAATAGAATGCAGAAATCATCAAACGATACCATTGATATCACATTCAAGTAAAATTTTGCTAAAGATAAATTCAAAAATGGCTGCAACAGTACATTGACAGGGAGCTGCCAGAGGTTCAAGTCAGGTTCAGTTGAGGGCATAGAATGAAGGATATCATTGCTGGTGTCAGATGTATCTTGTCTGAAAACAGAGAATACCAGAAAGATGTTTACCTGTGCTTTATTGACTATGCAAAGGCTTTTAACTTTGTGGATCATGACAAGCTACAGACAACAATGTGGAGAATGAGTATTGTGCTCAAGAAATTCCTGCCTGTAGGCTAACAGGCAGTCATTTGAACAGAACAAGGTAACACTTAATGATTTAAAATCAGTAAAGGCGTGTGCCAGGGCTGTATTCTCTCACCATAGTCATTCTCTCTGCACAGTGAGATGCTGGATTATATGAAGAAAAAGTGACATCAGAATTGAAAGAATACTCACTAACAACCTTTGATATGATGATGATACAATCTTGCTCGTGAAGTGAAGAGGAATTAAAATACCGATGAAGATTAAAGACTACAATCTTCCACATGGTTGCACCTCAATGTAAAGAAAACAACAATCTTCAACACTGGACCAAGAAATAGCATCATGGTAAATAGAGAAAACATTGAAGTTGTCAAAGACTTCATTTTACTTGGATCTACTATCAACAGTCATGGAAACAGCAGTCAAGAAATCAAATGACATATTGCATTGGGCAAATCTTGTGCACAAGACCTCTTTAAAAGTGTTCAAGAACAAAGAGGTCAGTTCAATGACTAAGGTGTGCCTGACTCAAGCCATGGTATTTTCAGTAGCTTCTTATGCATGTGGGAGTTGGACAGTGAATAAGGAAGACCATAGAAGAACTGATGCATTTGAGTTATGGTGTTGGAGAAGAATATTAAAAGTACCATTGAACAACCAGAAGAACAAAGCAAATTTGTGTTGAAAGAAGTACAACCAGAATGCTCCTTAGAAGCCAGGATGGCAAGGCTTCATCTCTAATACTTCAGACATCTTATCAGGAGGGATCAGTCCCTGGAAAAAAGACATTGTGCTTGCTAAAGTGGGGGGTTGATTAAAAAGAGGAAGACCCCCCAACAAAATGGATTGGCACAGTGGCAGCAGCAATGGGTTCCAAGCTTACTAATAATTGTGTGGATGGCAGAGGACCAGGAAGTGTTACTTTCCAATGGTTGGTATGAGTGTGAACCAACTTGATGGAACCTAAAAATAATAACATACATATACAAACTCATACATACATGCACACACAATGTGTATAAATATACTGTTGTTGCTAAGTGTTGTTAAGCAGGTTCTGACCCATAGTGAGTGACTCTGTAGAGGGTTTCCGAGGAGCAGCTGGTGAGACTTGAACCACCGACCTTGCAGTTCAAATCGACCTTGCAATCTATCATGTTAACCCACAGCACTACATCAGGACTCCAAGTATGCACATATAAAAAGTATATGTATATATATATGCATAGATGGAAAAGGAAGAGGGAGAGGCAGACGGGGTAAGAGGGAGAGAGAGAGAAAGACATGTGGGGGAGAGGAAGAAAGAGAGGGAGTCCTGGTGTGGTGCTGTACGACAAGCACCAGACTGCTAACCCACCAGCTGTTCCTTGGAACCAACTGGACAGCACTTAACTACAACAACCCAATTGCAAATACATTGAGAAAATGAATCAAATGAAGGACATGGCTAATCAATTTCATTTTTTATGATCCATGTAGTTCTGCAAATAATGTATTTGGCTGGCTGATGCTGTGGGGCAAAGAAAGGTTTGGAACAGATTGTCCTTTGTACTCTCCTGTCTGGAATGGACCGATTCCTTCTCCCTTGTACACTGCCTGATTTGAACTGGAACTCCTAAGGCCTCGTTGGATTTCATTCTCACTGTTAAATTGTGGATGGAATTCTCAAGAAAGGGTTTAGCCTGAGAGAATCGCTGAAGATACCAAAATGAAATTCTGTTCTGTATTTTCTCGTCAGGGATCCCAAGTGTGGCTTTCTCCTGGAGGTTTACTGTCTGATGCAGAAATGCAGTTGTTATTAAGTGCTGTTGATTCCGACCCATAGCGACCCTGTATAGGGTTCCTAAGGAGCAGCATGTGAGCATGAACCACCAACCTTGCAGTTCAAACGACTTTGCAGTCTGACACATTAACCCACAGTGCAACACCAGAGCAGCCCCCAAACAGGAACATGGTTGAGGCAGCTGTTAACCTTTCTTTGAGTGGTGCTCGCTTGAAATTCACCATAAGGGTTTTGATCTGCTTTCTTTCAAGTGAAACTCTTCAGCCCGGGGGTTTGGGTTCTTTGGTATGAATTGAGTTTGGTATGCCAACTCATAGTAGAGGATTTCTGAGGCTGTAAATCTTTACAGGTACACAAAGCTTCCTAGTTCTCCCATGGAGCACCTGGTGAGTTTGAACTGCTGACCTTGCGATTAGCGGTCTAATGCTTTTCCTATAGTGCTTCAACAGTTTCATGGAAAAATTCTGTTATCCTATAATTCCACTTTTCCCCAAACTCTTTGAAACTGCCTCGTATGAGACCTACATTTCAATTTGCTGCCATGCTGTAGGATAAGCACTGGATTGCTAAATGCAAGGTTGGCAGTTCAAACCCATCAACTGTTTTGGGGGAAGAAAATGAGGCTGTCTGCTCCCATAAAAATGTATAGCCTTAGAAACCATACACAGGGTCACCATGAGTCAGAATGGGCTTGATGGCAGTAGGGGATAATTTGTTTTGCTAACAAGGAGGAGACATCTTGCCAGAAGTGAACTGAAACCCAGATCATATTTTAGATAAGTGTTAGTAATTGTCAATGAGGAGGCTGACTGTCAGGTGAGGAAAGGTCTAGAACAGCCATCATGAGCCCTACCCCCCTTATTCCTCCCGGGAAGGAGGGGCTCCTTGTGTTGGCGAGCTGGAAGAAAGACCAAGCATCTCTGGGAATCAATTTGTCTTTAGGGAGTGTGTGCTTTGCTCTGCTCTCTCCTGGGGAGAGTAGAAGTAAGACCCCAGTGTAGACAAATGGCCAATTGCTCAGCTCTGCTGGTGCCTGAATGACCCCTGTTAGCACAGTGCCTTAGCACTTAGTTACTAGCCAAAAGGTTGGCAGTTCAAACCTACCAGCTGCTCCACAGGAGAAAGATGTAGCAGTCTGTTACCATGAATATTAAAGCCTTAGGGCAGATCTACTTTGTCCTATACACTTATTATAAGTTGGAATGGGCTCAACAGCAACGAGTTTGGTTTGGTGTTTGATTGCTTGTGCCTGGTTCCGGGGAGGTACGAATAGCATGCTCAGCTGCTGGCTGGAAGGCTTGCAATTCTGTTCAGAGACACCATGAAATAAAGATTTGGGTATCTTCTGGAAAATCAGCCAGAAAACCCTATGGGGCACAGTTCTACTCTTACACACACGAGTCACTGTGAGTTAGAGTTGATTCATGGCAATTGGCTTGGTTTGAGTGACCAGGTTTAGTTTTTGAAATATTAGGACCCTCATGACTATACATGAAAGCCACACCATCCAGGCCACAGTTCATTCATCAGGAAGTAGGATGGAGCTGCCATTTTTATCTCCACTCATTAGTCATCTGGGTCTTATTCATCACTTAGTTCCTATGATGGTCAACTTGGAAGGCCACGGTTCTCAGGACACAGAACAAGGGATAGCACTTCTGATGCCAAAAGGAGCTTGGCTAAGAACAGAGAATAACAGAGAGATGTTCACTTGTGCTTTATTGACTATAAAAAGGTATTTAACTGTGTGGATTATAGTAAATAATGGACAACATTGCAAAGAATGGATATTCCAGAGCACTTGATGTTCATGAAGAACTTGTATGTAGACCAAGAGACTGTTGTTCAAACAGAACACGGGGATACTGAATGTTTTAAAATCAAGAAAGGTGTGTGCCAGAGTTGTGTCCTTTTATTTACTTCT
>NW_006408521.1:50435542-50444891 GCF_000296735.1 Chrysochloris asiatica
TGATATTTTCAATTGCCTCATATGCATGGAGTCCTGGTGTGGTGCTGTGGGTTAATGCACTGGACTGCAAAGTTGGTTTGATCTGTAAGTTCGGTGGTTCAAGCTCACTAATTGCTCCTAGGAAATCCCATACGTGGTTGCTATGGGTCGGAACCAACTCAAAGGCACTTAACCACAACAACATATGCATGTGAAAGTTGGACAATGAGTAAGTAAGGAAAGCCATAGAGTAATCGGTACATTTGAATTATGATATTGTAGAAGAAGTTAAAAGTACAAAGGACTTCCAGAAAAACAAACAAATCCACCAAGGAAGAAGTATGGCCAGAATGTTCCTTAGAAACAAGGGTGGTGAGACTTTGTCTCCTCTTCTTTGGACATGCTGTCAGGAGGAAACCAGTCCCTGGAGGAGGACATCCTGCTTGGTAAAGTGGAGGATCAGTGAAAAAGAAGAAGACCCCAAAAGAAGGATTGACACAGCGGCAGTGACAATTGGAGGATGGCATAGGACCAGACAGTGCGTGGCTCTGTTGTGTATAGAGTTGCTGTGGGTTGGAACCCACTCCATGCCAACTAACAACCACAACAACTATGTGGGCCATTTCCTTGAGATAATTCTCTCTCAATACACGTATAAATTTCACTTGTTTTGCTTCTCTTGAGAACATGAAACGATTCCTAATGCTAGAGTAGAAGAAAAGTAATGTCTCTTATTAACACCCTGATGGCCCAACAAAATCAGCCTAAAGGTTCTTGAGCACTATCCCAGCTAGGATTCCTGGGTAAACATCACAGTACACCTACTCTGGTTACTAGGAACAGAAAAGGAATTATGGGAAGGAGACTAGGGAGCCCAGTGGGAAAGATAGAAAATTATAGTCAGTTAATGGCCTGGAACAGAGTCCTGGTGTGACACTGTAGGATAAGCACAGAACTGCTAACCTCAAGGTCAGTGGTTCAAACCCACCAGATACTCCTCAGTAACTTAACAACAACAATGTCCTGGAGCAGAGAGAGCTGATCATCAAAGGTCAACTGTACTTCCAGCCTGATTAGATGCCCTGCTGCCCCGGTGGCCCTGCAGGACAGGACATGGCTCTCCCTCTGGACAGAGACACAGCGATGGGTACCAAACTCTACAGTTCCCCTGCCCTTCCTCTCCACTGACTCCTCAGTCCCTGGGCCAGGCTGGGGATCCGAGGGACTGAGCTCAGGGTACCTTTCAGCTGACTTTGACACCTTACATCCCACCAGCTCTTGAATTGAGGAAGATCATTTTGAAAATTACTAACCCCCCACCCCCAAATCAACCAGTATTTCTTGCCAACACTACTAGCCCATTTAATGGTATGGCTACTATGATTCTACACATTTTACAGATTAAGACACTGAGTTTTAGAAAGGTCATCTGGGTTGTCTAGTGGATTCAAATCTAGATCTGTTTGACTCCAAAGCCCAAGCTTAAAGCCTTTCCATCACAAAGCCACTGCCCCTGTAATTTGGTTTCTGTTCAGTACATGTAGGGATACCCTTTACTGTGGGATTGGACCGTATTCAGTCTTGTCAGTCTTGCAAAACAATCTTAAGCCGAAGCTTCTCATATTTTGAAGACTTTCTGACTCATTATTATTATTGTCCCAATTTGGCAACAGCATTTTCTCACCACATGTTTTCAAAAATCTTTTTACTTCAACCTGAGGATATGTGTTCACTTGAGGGAAAGTCAAAAAGTGTTGTTACCTTTGGAGTTCTGGTGTGGCACTGTGGGTTAATGCACTAGACTGCAAAGTTGGTTTGAACCACAAGGTCAGTGGTTCAAGCTCATCATTTGCTCTTTGGAAACCCTATACAGGGTCACTAAGGGTTGGAACCGACTCAACAGCACTTCACAACAACAACATAGCAAGTTTAGTGTTGTCCTTTTTTCCAAAATAGTGGTCTCTTTGTTGTTGTTGTTAGGTGCCATTGAGTTGATACCGATTCATAATGACCCTATGCACAGCAGAACAAAACACTGCCCGATCCTGGGCTAACCTCACTATTGTTGCCATGCTTGAGGCCATCAATGCTGCCACTTTGCCAGGGGAAGATTGTGGAACAGACCATCAATTGCTCATATGCAAATTCAAACTGAAACTGAAGAAAATGAAAACAAGTCCATGAGAGGCAAAATATGACGTTGAATACATACATTTAGAGACCATCTGAAGAACAGTGGTCTCTAGTCCCTGCCATGATGGTAGAGACTGGGTCTGCAGGATCAGATTGCTTTCATGTTCTCAACTGTAATTTTCTTCTAGAGCAACAGAGATGCGAACGGTGATCTATGGAGATAAACGTGTTAGGCCTAGACAAAGCCCTAAGTCTGCAAGTGTATGCGATCCTTTTTACTCCATTTCCCTCAAGAGAAGCTATGTTTGTCTGTGTGGTGAATCAAGGTTGCTAACTCTAATGTGGCAACTCACCCAGGCCTACTGTCACTTAAAATATGTCATTTCTAATTCTGGAATATAGAGCCATATTCCTAGTAAAGAAATATGAAGCACTTATTAAAGATGCTGATTTGTGTATTGGACTAGTGACACACACACACACAAAAGTATTGTTACAAAATTACGGCAACCTTATTAAACAAAAATATCAAAATGTGAAGCTATGGCTTCTTGACATCTCCTCCATCTAGGTCTACACACTTCTGAAGGTGATGTTTCCATCTCTCTAACCCTTGTTCCTCAGGAAAAAGATGAGGCTTTCTGCTCCCGTAAAGATTTACAGCCTCGGAAACCCTGTACAGGGTCACTGGGTCGGAACTGACTCCACAGCACACAACAACAACAATAACCCTTGCCCCCCAAATTCTGCACTCTTTCATTTACACCACCCCAAAATCAGTTTTTGGCATCCTCATAGGATTCAAAATGTGTTCCTTTTTGTTGTTACAATTTGATGAACTTGACCTATACTCATGGAGGTGTTGTTGTTGTTGTTGCTAAGTGCCGTCGAGTCGGTTCCGACCCATAGCGACCCTGTACAGGGTTTCTGAGGCTGTAAATCTTTACGGGAGCAGAACGCCTCATCTTTCTCCCACGGAGCAGCTGGTAGTTTCGAACTGCTGGCCTTAAGGTTCGCAGCCCGATTCGTAACCACTACGCTAAATACCAATAGAGAGGGAAGGAATCATCACATCAAGTATCAATGCTATCCCCTCTTTACATAGGGTAGATAGGGACGGGCAACTTAGACTTGGGTACCTAAAATGAGGGGCAATAAAGGCACGGAGTGACTAGCTTACGATGTATCAAGCGGGAGTTTAGTGTAAGAGTGTGTAGGGGAAGAAAGAGTCCCTACTGAATAGATTTTGTCTTGTCTAGATGGGGTTAAAAGAGATGGGGATAAGATTCTTATGATTCAATAGCGAATAATTATCATTACTAATTGCAACTGTCACAATTGTAAAAGTAGAAGTTTTGTAACAAAAACGGGGGAGTAGTTAATCTTACAGTTCAGAAACAAAGGACCCTAGGACCATGAAGGGAGAAGAGCACAAGTGGAATGTGAGATCTTATCCAGAGAAGCAGCAACACCAGAGATGGAGGCAGAGATGGGGACATGGAGAGGGGGAGCAGCTGAGGACTCTAGATTCATGGGAAGAGAAGGACTGAGAGCTGGCAGCCAGAAGGCAGACTTGCAGAATGTGCCCTTTGGTGGTTTAAATTATTATATATGCCTGAGTGGTTTAAAAAAAAAAAAAGCTAAAGCAAATAGAGAGAAATACTGTTATCTGATGGTACATGGAGGGAATTATAATCATTGTAATGAAACAAGGTGTATGATTTGTTGAATGTAAAACTGATGATCTGTCCTGAAAACTTGCGCTCAATTCACAATAAAAAATGGTTTGTTTGTTTTTTTTTCCCTAAGTCCCTTTTCAATGTTCTTTGACTTTGGGAGATGAAAAAGAAATCTGAAGAGGCAAAGTCAGGACTTTAGGCTGGATGGGGTAAAGATTCTCAACAAACTTTTCACAGGACAGCCTTTGCAATCCTGAGCAGGTGCATTGTGATGAAGGAAAATTCCTCAGTGTAACTTTCCTGGCCTCTCCCTCACCCATGCCCCTGTAATTGCCCTGTGTCATTTGAAAAAATTTAGTACGATGACCTCTTTGGAATCCAAAAATCACAGTTGCTAAACCCTTCAGAGCTGACCACTCTGCCTTGAATTTAGCTAACCCAGCAGTTCCCTTCAGAAGTCTCTGTTTTGATTGGATTTTTATAAGCACCTTAACAAGACTGGGACAAGTGTATATCCTAAAGAACTTGTTTGCAGCTGTCCACTGATTGCAGAGACATATTTAAATACATTTATTTGGAATAAACCCATGCATGTATAAATAGCATCATGATAAATGGAGAATAGATTGAAGTTGTCAAAGACTTCATTTTTGCCAGCATGGTGAGACTTGGTCTCTCAGATTTTGGATATATTAACAGGAGGGAACAGTCCCTGGAGAAGGACATCATGCTTGGCAAAGTGGAGGGTCAGCGAAAAAGAGGAAGATGTCCAAGATGGATTGGCACAGTGGCATCAGCCAGGGGCTCAAGTGTAGCAGCAATGGTGAGGATGACGCAGGACTGGGCACAGGGGCATGATGAGTCAGAACTGACTCGACAGCATCTAACAACAACAACAAATGTATGAACTGGAACCCAAGACTTTTTGACTTACCCTTGTATATTTTTCTTTGTTTTTCTCTCTATTTTGTATTTGGGGATCAAATGCATTTTTTCCTCCTCTCTGTTGCTTGGTCATCTCTTCAACGTTCATGAGGCTATGGGTTCACCATTCAGCACAATGAAAATATAATTTGTAAAGCAAAGTCTAGCCACACACACCTCAGGAACTCGAGTCATCACAAAAGCCTCCCTGTAAGCCGGAAAGCTGTCTCCTTCCTGCGTATGTGATGTGCCTGATACGTTCCAACAGGAGATTATTCACTTGAACCTGTATGAGAACTTGCTAGATGAAAACAGTTATGTTTTAACTAATTCCCTTGATATTAAAAAAAATAAAATCCATTCTGCATTTGCCTCCCATGTGATTTTGCCTTCCATTTGTTCATTGCTGTGTTTTGAAAAGACTTTGTACTGGAAAGAAGTACAGACAGGACAGAATGCTCCTTAGAAGAAAGGAGAGTGAGACTTCATCTCTCATACATTGGACATGGTATCAGGAGGGACCTGTCCCTGAAGGAGGACATCAGCAAAAAGGAGGAAGATTCCCCAAGCAGATGGATTGGCACAGTAATAGCAGTAATGGGCTCGAGTGTAGCATTGATTGTAAGGTTGGCACAGGACTAGGCAGTTTCCTTCTACTGTGCTATGAATTGGAACTGACTCCATGGCACCTTACAACAACAACAACAACAACAACAACAACAACATGTTTTTGGGACTGGGTCTGATCCAGGAAAAGCCTATGTGGGAGGCATCCTGGGCAAAGATCACAGGGTTTATCCTCTGAAGAGAGCCCAGACATGTTCTCTGAGACTTGAATGTCAGCCCTCCTAGAAAGGTTAGTGTTACCTTCTGGAAGGGTACTGACTACAGCTCTCTACAGTGACATCATTGCATCCAGTGCTCTGCCCACAGGTGTCGGAAGTACACAGAGGGCAGTACCTGCCAGTCCATGAGCAGAAATGGCTGAGTAGGCATCACAGCAGTCATGACACCCTACTTCTAACATTTCAGAACAGCTGTAGCTGGCGGTGGAGTTGAGCTTGACAACTGTGACTGGGGAGTTAGATTCTAAGTTTATCTGTGACACCTGGTGTGGCACTGTGGGTTAATGCACTGGACTGTAAAACTGCAAGGTTGGCACTTCAAGCTCACAGCTGCTCCTTGGAAACCCTATACAGGTTCGCTATGGGTCGGAACCAACTCAATGACATTTAACACCAATAACAATGAGTAATGTAGACTCAATGTGGTGACTCAAGCAAGTGGGGATTTATTTTTCTCATCTCAGGAGAAATCTGTAGATGGGGAGTCCAGAAGTCATCAGGGACCACTCTCCTGTTCTGTTACACTTACAGTATGGCTTTGAATATTAAGATTGAACTCACGGTCACAGTCTGGCTGCTGAAGTGGCGGCTGTTTCACTTGAGTTCTAGGCAAGAAGAAGGAGAAAAAGGTGCATATTAATTAAACTACTTCTACCCCATTTTCAGGGAACGTCCAAGAATCTCCAACACCTGCCATCTAGACATTTTGAACAATTTCTTTCTGTTTATGTCATTTAAACCAGGACTTGATTATTTATAGATTAAAACAAGGCCACTCCTATTGACTGGGAGCGCAGTAGCTCCATAGAATGAGCATTAGACTGTGAACCCCAGCATTGGTGGTTCAAGCCTACCAGCTGCTCTGTGGAAGAAAGATGAGGCTTTCTGTTCCTGCAAAGATTTCCAGCCTCAGAAACCCTATATAGAGTCGCTGTGAGTTGGAATCGACTTGATGACACTTCGTAACAACTCCTATCTGCCGAGGATGCTGGAAAATATAGTCTTGCTTTTTGTTTTTAAATGGACACGTTGACACTTGTGAAAATATCACTCATTAGGAGAAAGCAGAGTGCTTTGATGACTATACCAACTTTGTCTTCTTTCCTGGTAGTGTCATTTATGTAATTATCAAACTCTACCCTGGCTACCCGTGTGGAGCTGCAGGATAAACACTGGACTTCTGGGTCATTTGAACCACAAGGTTGGAGGTTCAAGCTCAACAGCCACTCCCTGGAAACCCTATACAGGGTCGCCATGAGTCAGAACTGACTCTACAGCACTTAACAACAACAACCCTGGCTGTGAGCTGGCCTCTGCCTTTGTCTTCATCATATACTATTCTGTCTCTGTCTCTCAGCTTCATCCATACCAGCCTAGTCTGTTCTTCACAAATGTCTAGCTTTTGCTCTGTCCTCTCTGCCAGGAATACTTACTCTCCAGATCTTTGTGGGGCTCCTTAGATGTTACCTCTTCAGAGAAGACATCCCTAGTTGCCTAATTTAATGCAGTTTGTCATAAAAAAATGCATATTCCCGGCCCCACCATATACCCAAATCAGAATATTTGCATCTGTAGCCAGCTCCCAGGTGGTTTTGACACCTAATAAAGTCTGAAATTCACTTCCATTCATGTTTGCAGTAAAGCGCGTGTGTTGGTCTTTTCTGTTCAACAAGCATCTCTCAGGATAAGCTGAAATGTATTATTTTTAGTTAATTTTCTTAGGATATTAACACTTAATGATTCCCTTTAAACATTTTTTCCCCTTTTAAATTCAATTTCGCAGAACCAATTTAATGATCTGAGTTTGTGTAATTATCTAGAAGTCAGCTTTTCATTGTCTCCTTGAGACGGATGAGCAGACAATCCACAGAGAAAAGACAGCGGGACCACAAAGGTGGGAATAAGATGAGTGCACACGTTCAACCAAATCATCCCAGATTTTCAGAAGAGCCCTTCCACTCCATGTTCCTACTCCCCCACATCCATTTCAAGGACCTCATGCTGATCCTGTGACCAGTGCTGTGGGTGGGCGGGGAGAGCAGATCTGGATCATGCCTGCCACTAAGGCCAAGAGAGGTAATAATCAGTGTGGTTACCAGAACCCAAGGCAGGGTAGAGAGGATGTTCGTCAAAGGAAGGGCTGATGGATAGATCATTCACATCCTTTCTAAAGTTCATGTTCAGTCTTCCAAAGCAATAGGTGCTTCCAACATTTCAGACGGGTACCTGATGTATGTGACTAGAACTTTCCAATTCCACTATCTCCTTTCCAAAGGGACCTTGGCCCTCCAGAGGGTCTCCAGGTTCATGGCATACCTGGCTCACCCACAGAGGGGAGAGCTTTCTACTTTGCCCTGGTTTTTACCTCAACCGTGGTCCTGGCTAGGGCAGGGTATTCATTCCTTCTAATTGTCTAAATGGTTTTACAGCTTCAATCCTGTTAGCTTAATGTTACCCCCAGAGACATTGAATAATACCTACCAGAGTATTACATCTACCTGCTTAATTTCCATTTGAGAGATTTCTGTGTGAGGCTGGGCACATTATTAGTCTTATGTGGGCACTCAGCAGTGTTTGTGAATTAAGATTGATGACACAGGCAACCACCTACACACAGTGCCTAAAAGTCATTTATTCATGGTTGGCATTAAGTTGTTTGATGGATACTATCAAATGCAAATCAAGAAGGGCCACCAGCTCACTTCAGGGAGGATGAGGACATGCTGCTCTTAGTGCGTCCATGTGATGGATCACCTGGTGACATATTTCTTCAAGTGTGGTCTTTTTGATACCTTCTTTCAGTTCCCTGAGGAACTAGTTTAAAATAAAGATTCTCGGGGCCCATCCAAAACAACTGCATTAGACTCTCTGGGGATAGGGCTCAGGAATCTATATCTTGCTCCCTATGCACTCTGCAAATTAAGGACCCTGGTCCGGAGCCTCCCTATCCTGCTCTGTGGTTATTTCACAGGCTGACGAAAGTCGAGTCTTTCTGGTCACCAAGAGACACGTGGCATGTAAACTGGCATGTAAACACTCAATTCACAATGAAAATTTTAAAAAGAGAGAGAGAGAAGTGGCTGCCAAGAAGTGGCTTTGCTGGGGAACAAAGTCAAGAAATTGCAAACTTAAGGACTGGGGAAGGACTGAGAAGAGTTTGTATAAGCAAAGAGGATCGAGTAATCACTGATTTCTCTGTTAATTGTAGCTGATGGGAAACTAAAGGTGTGGACCTTGAGGTAGTATAGGATCCAACAATAGTGTTAAACTGAACAAGCAAAGAACATTGTGATAAGTGGAGAAAAGGGTGTATTTGTCAAAGACTTCAAATTACTCATCTGCTGCACAAGATCTCTTTAAAGTTTTCTGTTTTTATGTTTTATTGTGAATTATATGCTATTTACATGTGAGAACATTAGCTTTACATTCATCCTATCATATATCGTTTCATTGCCATGGTTACAATCCCCTCCATGCATCATAAACCAACCAAAGGGCATACCCTGCAAGCTTTCCCCCGGGTCATCAGCACACAGCCCTTCTCCCTTTCTGGGTCTAAAGTCCCCAGCTGCTCCATCTCTCCACGTCATCGTCTCTGTCTTCATCTCTGGTGTCACTGCTTCTCTGGATAGGGTCCCGCTCTCCCCTCTTCTCCCTTGTTGGTCCCAGGCACCCTCCTTTTGCTATAAAATGTCTACTTTTACATTTCCAACCCACACAATCAGTCCTGATAACAATTATTCACTATTGTATCACAAGAGACCTATCCTCATCTCCTTTCATCAGCAC
>NW_006408521.1:50445827-50447443 GCF_000296735.1 Chrysochloris asiatica
ACACATTGTAGCCCCATTTTAGGTAGTCCAATCAGTTATAAGCAGAAGATGGACTTACAAGTTTTCTATGGTGATATTTCTGGCTATTCCTTTCTCTCCCCCTAAGTGTCTATTTTATAATGGTATGCCATGGAAACCAAGATGCCAAAGACAGCCAAGCATCTTAACATTATTTCCCCCCTTTTCCCCATTCCAAGCATGTCTCAATACGTGTATCCCAAAGCCCTATTGTTCCAAGGTTGTGCATACATCATTACTTACCTCTGTCCCACTTAGCCCATGAAAACCTACGTAACTGCTCTCCCGTCCACCTTGTTTTTCCATTCCCCTCCCCCTTCTAGTGTATTGCGCCCCCCAGCACCCAAACTATCATATGCCTATTCCGTACCCTGTGCTCCACCTTCCCCTCCCTCCCCTCACACCACCCCGCACATCCCAGTAACCAGCAAAGAATCCCACCCCCACCCCACCCCCTGCCTTTAAGTATGGATTCTTTTTCTTAGTCATTTACAGTAGTGGTCCTATGCAGTATTTCTTCTTTTGTGACTGACTAATTTCACTCAACATAATGTCATCAAGATTCATCCATGTTATGTGGTGGCTTGCAGCTTCTTTGTTATTCTTCAAGGTAGGATAATATTCCATTGTGTGTATGTACCACAGTTTGTTTATCCATTCTTCACTTGATGGGCACTTAGGCTGTCTCCATCTTTTTGCTATTGTATATAGTGCTGCTATGAGCATTGGTGTGCATATATCTACTCGTGTTATGGCTCGTATTTCTTGTATGTAAATACCAAGTAGAGGAATTGCTGGATCAACAGGTATTTCAAATTCCAGTCTTCTGAGGAAGCGCCATATTGCTTTCTAGAGAGGTTGAATCATTTTTCAATCCCATCAACAATGCAGGAGTATCTCATTCTCTCCACATCCCAGCCAGCATTTATTGTCCTCTACTTTTGTGATCTTTGCTGTTATTGCTGGTGTGAGATGATATCTCATTGTTGTTTTGATTTGCATTTCTCTAATGGATAGTGCTTATGAACATTCCTTTATATGTTTGTTGGCTACCTGGATCTCCTCCTTGGTGAAGTGTCTGTTCATGTTCTGTGCCCATTTTTTAATTGGATTATTTGTCTTTTTCTTGTAGAGGTGTTGTATTTTCCTATATATTTTAGAAACGAGTCTCTTGTCTGATGTGTCATTGCAAAAGATTTTTTCCCATTCTGTGGGTTCCCTTTTTACTCTTCTGGTGAAGTCTTTTGATGCACATAAATTTTTAATTTTTAGTATATCCCAATCATCTATTTTGTCTATTTTTGTTTGTGTAGTTTTCAAAATGTTTGGTAGTCTGTGTATTCTCTGAATTAATGCCCTCACATTTGTCCCTGTTTTTTCATTGATGATGACCTTCATAATTCTGGGATTCACATTTAAGTCTTTAATCCATGTTGATTTGGTTTTTGTTTAAGGCATAAGGTGAAGGTCTTATTTCAATCTTTTGCATATCACTTTCCAGTTCTGCCAGCACCATCTGATGAAGAGACTATCACCTCCTCATCAAGATCAGTTGGCTGTATGTGGATGGGTTAATTTTTGGATTCTCAATTCTGTTC
>NW_006408521.1:50452163-50465357 GCF_000296735.1 Chrysochloris asiatica
AACCTCACTGCACCTCCACCCTAGCCGCCATCAAGCCCCACCTACCTCATTAAACTCTTAAAGAGCAAAGATACCAATGTGAGAACTAAGCTGTGCCTGACCCAAGACCTGGTATTTTCAGTCACCTCATCTGCATGTGAAAGTTGAACAATGAATAAGGAAGACAGTAGAAGAATTGATGCATTTAATTTATGGTGTTAGAGAAGAATATTAAAAGTACCACGAAAAACAAACAAATCTGTCTTGGTAGAAATACAGCTAGGATGCTCCTTAAAGAAACGTGGTGAGACTTCATCTCTCATACTTCTCATGTTGGGTAAAGTAGAGGGTCAGTGTAAAAGAAGAAAACCTCCAAGGTGACGGGTTGACCTATGATGCAGCAGCAGTGGGCTCAGCATCACAATTTTGAGGATGGCATAGGACTGGACATTGCTTCATTCTGTTGTGCACAGCGTTGCTATGAGTCGGAAATGACTTGACCACATCTAACAACAACAGTAACCGGGTCAAGGGGGAGAAGCCTGAAAAACTGGCATCAATTAGATCCCTTCTTGGGAAACTTGCTCTTGCATCTGAATTATCTGCAGGGCTTGTTAAGCCTCAGCTGCCTGGGACCCCAAAGATTCAGTTGGTCTGGGATGGGGCCTGATTGATTTTGCATTTCCACAGTCTCCTACAGACCCTGGGTGGTGCAAATAATAAATGTGTCTGGATGCTAATAGAAAGATTGGAGGTTGGAGTCCAGAGGCACCTTGGAAGAAAGGCCTGAAGATCTACTTCCTAAAAAAGCCTGACATTGAGAATCCTATCATGCATAATTCATCCAGTCGCCATGAGGCAGAATGAACACTACTGCAAGTAGTTTTTTGAAGAAAGGCCTCTAGGTGGCGCTAATGCTGCCTTCAGTAGGTCCCCTTGGAGTAGAGAAGCATTAGAGGGGAGATCAGCCCCTTCCCCAGCATACACATCCACACTCCTGGAATTCTGTTGAGGATCAACAAGAGGCTCCCACGTTTTCTTACTTTGTGTCTGCCACTGTGCTTCCATATTGGCAGTATCTTGTTTCAACTAGGTCCATCTTTAACCCAGGTGCTCTGTTGCCTCAAGAGCAAACAGTTAAGGCAGGATGGGGGATGAGGATGCAATTTGTGATGGAGGGGATAGGGAGTTTGGGGAAGTTCTTGCTCCAAATGGAATGATGCTTCTTTTAGAGACTTATCTCTCTCTCTTGTTTTTGATCCTCTCTCTGAATTTCCTTTTTCAGAACTCCATGAACACGCCCACACGATTTTCTTGTTCTGTGAGGATCTGAGTTTCTAGAGCAGATGAGCTGAACGCATGCATCTACCCAGTAGAGCTCATGGTCTGTATGGATTCTAGACCTGGGAGGAGTCGCAGCAATCAGTTCTGGGGCAGCTCCTGACCCAGTCTACCATATATATTGATCTAGACATTGCTAGCTGCTCTCTGTACTTCTTTCCCACCAGGCTTAGCTGTAGCCTCACAATCTTTTTCAACACAACTAAAGCATCTGCATCTCAATTTGTTTACAGAAAGGCTTATTTTTACCCTGTATATAATTAAGCTTGAGATTTTACTCATGGAAGATAAGAGATAAAGAGAATGACCTGCTCAGGACACAGGTCTGGGCACCCTCCAGTCTTATTTCTTGCTCTAAGTCTGCGGTTTTGTTTCTTACCCTAGTTAATGACTCATTTTTAATGGGTATTTTCCATAAAGCTTAGAATTGGAGCATAAATTCTAAGAGCTAAGATATAAACTTTATGGACTGCACTCCTTTTTTCTCCTATGTGCTTGAAAATGTCTTCATGCTGTCAAAATTATGAAGTATTAAGTATGTGGGTGGCCATTGTTCTTTGTGAAGTGGTCGATCTGAAAATTGAAAGCTTACCAATGTTCCAGAATAATTAGCAGACTAGTAAATTCTGCATTATCTGTGATAGTTTGTTAATTCCATTGACTGAAAGGGATCAAGAAAGCTGAATTCTTAAATATTTATACCTGACATTTGCAAAGGAGCTTTGGTGGCACAGTGATTAAGTGCTTGACTACTAACTGAAAGATCATTGGTTCCAATCCACCAGTTGAAAAATACCCCACCAGTTCCAACTCACAGAAGAAAAATCCTGACTATCTTTTTTATAGATTACAGCCTAGAAAACCCCATGAGGCATTTCAACTCTGTTGTATAGTGTTGCTAAGGAGCTCTGGTAGCATAGTTGTTACGAATAGGGCTGCGAATCACAAGACCAGCAGTTTGAAACTACCAGCTGTTCCGTGGGAGAAAGATGAGGCTTTCTGCTCCCATAAAGATTTACAGCCTTGGAAACCCTGTACAGGTTCACTATGAGTCGGAACCGACTCCACAGCACGTAACCACCACCACCATATAGGGTTGCTATGAGTTGAAATAGACTGAACAGCTCAAAATAATCACACAATACATATCACTTTGTTGGCCCCTCATGACCCATGACATTTTGATGTGCTATTGTTAGCTGCTGATGAGTCAGCCCCAACAGAATGAAATCCCCATGCTCAGCTGTGGATTAACCTATTGTGATCTGTAGAGTTTTCAGTGGCTGAGTTTTGGAAGTTTGAAGGGGCTTCAAACAGCTGGCAGAAAAAGTCCATTATCTTTTAATTTCATTATTCTGTGAACTTTTTGAAGCTCCATTGTCAATTGCCAGTCTTTTCTTCCTAGTCTGTCTTACTCTGGAAACTTGTTGAAGCCTGTTCAACACATAAGCCCCCACAGACAGATGAGCGATGGCTATGTATGAAGTACATTGACTAGGAATTGAACCTGGGTCCCTGCATGGAAGGCGAGAATTCTACCACTGAACTATAATGGAGAACTCTTGTTATTGTTCCAATGGAACTGATGGTTTTTACATCAGGGAATTGCAAGTTACATCTTGGACATGACATTGCATCAAAAAGGATACAATGTCCTTTGTGCCCAAGATGGCGGAATGGCTAAGTCCAACGTAGAAATCAGAGATCTGCATGAAGATCTCTCATTCCTCACAAAATCCCATCAGCCTCCAGGTTCTTGTACTGAATGATGGTGTGTCTCCTCCTAACCATCAGTAGTTATCAAGAGAAAGAACTTAGAACAAACTCAGTGGAGGCTATTTCCACTGGGCATAGCAGGAAACTGTTGTGGTTGAGAATCCTGCCACGTACCTGAGCTCAATCCTCTGTTGCCAGCCCTCTGCTAACAGCTAACATTCTCAGTGAAACCTCCTCCCCTCATCCGCACGCCCTTCTTCCTTCTCTCTCTGTAGTTGCTATTTCTTTACCAAGCCCTCAAGCTGGAGTAATTTATAACTTTAATAATGTGGTAAAGAACCTGGAGTTATCTTGCCCAGAGAAGGTGCATAAAGTAGGCTGTGTACATTTTATTTGTATTTGCCCATAAGCAAGTCATCTGCTTACTCATAGTTGCTTTTGAAATTTTAGCCTTTGCTTTGGAAAAATTCTCAGATTGATTTGAACTTCAGGGGTAATCAGGTCTATAAAATGCATGCCTGTTGCTTTTCTATTGATAACAGTAGGAAAAGGAGAAAACTGGAAAATGGGGTAGAAATGTTCTAGAAAAATTAACTCAAAATTAACTTTGACTGCCAGAAGAACAAAAAAACTATGCCTTTGAAGAAGTACAGCGAGAATGCGCCTTAGAAGTGTGACTGGGGAGATACTGTCTCATGTACTTTGACATGTTTCAGGGGCAACTAGTCCCTGGAAAAGGGCGTCATACTTGTAGAGAGTCAGCAAAAATGAAGAAACCCCTCTTAGGGGACATCATGGTTAATTGGCATAACATAGTCCACATTGACAATGTTCTAGATCCTACTTTTGTGAGTAGCGACAGGGATCTTAAACACTCATGAGTGGCTGTCTAAGATGCAGCTAATTGTTCAGAAAGAGGAGTGTTGAGAATTGAAGAGGCCTGGAATCACATGAATGGACCATGTGAACATTGGTCTCCATGACTCTGAGACCAGAAGAACTAGATGGTGCCTGGCTACCACTATCAACAGTTCTGAAAGGGATCACATTAGAAGGTCCCAGATAAAGTGGGAGAAAATATGGAACAAAACTCAAAATTAAGGGAAAATAAAAACCAGGCTTACTGGTCAGAAAGAAATTGTAGGAATCTGAGATTATGACCCTCAAGTCTCCTTCAGGTGTGGAAAGGAACTCACCTTGTAGCCCAATTGTCAGTCAAGGAAGAGCTACGTATATAGGGAGGACAACAACACTAGTAATCTGTGCTCACTGTGGAATAGCCAATCACTCAAAATCAAAAGGGCCACATTTTCCTAAGGACAAAGTTGAGAAGGGATGGGAAGGTGGGTGGAATGGAAACAGGATAACCGTTGTTGCAGCAACAGTGAACTCAGCCACAGGGTAGATTGTGGGGAAGGTGCTGCTCAGGCAGTGCTCTGTCCTGAAATACACAGGGTCACTCTAAGTCAGAACCGACTTGATGGTTCCCATCAACAGCAATTACCAATCTGTTAAAAAGTCTCGGGTTATTCAGGGATACTTTCCCAAGACAACTCCTGGACAAAAAAAAAAAAAATTGAAAAAGAAACTTTTTGTTGAAAAAAACAATTTCTGACCTTATTTCCATTTATTCTTATCTTTCCAATAAGATGCCTTTTCAATATTTATAGAGACACTGAGGGATCAGTGGGGAGCGTTTGGCTGTAAGACAGTGAAGAGCTTAAATATAATCTGTGAAGATTTTAGGTCCACATAGAGCTGACATGCATTAATAAATGTAAATGGAGTCTTTATCTAGACTGGAGCCAAATGGATTGAATTTGCAGTCAAGATTGGAAAACCGTGGTTTTCTTTTTCCCTTTAGCTCAGAATCAGACTGCTCTGAAGCGGCCACTGAATTGCCCCACAGTATGTGGATTGGTTTATACTTTCAAACTTCTTTCTCATCCATTACCTCCTTGGATCTTTTCAGCAATTCTGATTCATGTAATGCAGCGATTATTTTTACCTCTCTATTTGACAAGGCAAGAATCTGTTCTCCAATACAGAAGTATTTTTCTATCTTGTATCTAGTAGTGGCCAGGATGGGGATTGAATTCTGATCATTACTCTACTCATAACAAGTATCAGTTCCTGGTAGGGAAGTGGATTATGAACTGGACTGCTAAACCGAATCTATCAACTGCTCCAAGGGAGAAAGATGAGGCTTTGTGCTCCTGTAAAGATGTACAGCCTCAGAAACCTTCTACAGGGTCGCGGTGAGTCTGAACCGACTCCACAGCACACAACTACCATGACCCCAGTCCGTGCCCCAGGTTGGGTGGCTAGTTGTGAATGGATCAAAGGCATTAGAGCTGGCCCCTCTTTTTAAGGGTCTCTCAAGGAACGAGTAAGATCAAAGTTCACAAACCCCATGAGACTGCGGATGTGGAAGAGTTTGCTGTCCCACAAGAGTGGAAGTCCCTATCATGCTTCCCAAAGTGATCTAGTGGGGGGTCTAAAGGTGAGAAGGATTAGTGAGGTAGGGGATTGGAGGGTTTGAGAAGTTGTAGGGCAGAGGGCAAAAGAATCACTGAAAACAGAAAACAGTGCCATTGAGTTGGTCCGTGATTCATGGTGACCCCGTGCTTTACAGAGTAGAAACTAGCTTGATAGAGTTTCCTTGGCTCTAAGTATGGACACAGATTGTCAGGCATTTTTGTTGTTGTTTAATCTGCCAACCTTACAGTTAACAAGTGAGCAGAAACCATTTGCACCCCAAACCAAACACACTGCCATTGAATCAATGGGTACTTAGAGTGACCCTATAGAGGCTCTCTAAATTGTCAATATTTATGGGAGCAGACAGCCTCATCTTTCTCCTACAGAGTGACTGCTGGATTTGAACCACTGATCTTATGGTTAGTGGCCCAATGACTATATGCAAATGATCCATGGTTGGGAACAGGTTGGGAACAAGTGAACAATGTAGCCCTTAACCCACAGCTTTGTGACTTTTGAGCACTTTCATCCAAAGACAAAGTCATCATTGAAACCTCCTCATATTGTGTTGCTGCTCCAAAATGTACCATGAAAGTTTCTATATTACAAATAAACCCTTTTCTTGGGTTAGGGAGGAGAATCCCCACATGGTTAAGCAGTAAGTAAGTAGGGTTAGATTTCTCTTGTGGCTCTCAGTGAACCCAAGTGTCTCTTTGTTAAGTTCCAGTTTACTCTTGCATTAGTTTTTTTCACATAGAAGCGGAAATCAGTCCAAGACGATTATTAGCAAAATCAAAAGTATCCTTGCATATCAATTTGAATAATAGGTGTTTACTGATTGCTTTATGGCAGGACCACAAAAGTGTCATATATGATATTTTCCAATTGTAACAAAATCATCATGTTCTTTGGGTTCAATATTTCCTAAGCAGCAGGCAATAAAATTCAGTAGATTGGGGCATGTGGTTTTTCTGGACTCTGCTGGAATGATTAATGGTTGGGTCTTGATTTGAATTGGGAAAGAGGTATAGGGCAAGATCAATTTGGGTGAACTTGGACTTCATTACCAGGCAGCAATGCGTAAATCCCGGGACATGCTGGGAGAGACAAAGGAGGGGCAGAAGAGTAGAAAGCTAAAGTGGGTCAGTGGGCTACTTGTGTACCAATGGCATTTAATTGAATTGATACTGTACCATATACCCCTGACATTATTAGCAACTCCATTTGGTTATTTTTCAGGTGAGAAAAGTACACGTGCTCCCTGTTACAATTCACACATTATATAAAGCTTGACTTGGAGAGCAAGAATTCTGTGTAATCAACCCTTTTCCCCCTTATCTCAGAGGAAACCACCATTAAAACTTGGGATTGTCTTTCTTTCTTTTTTTGCAATTGTTTTCTGTGCTTATCCTACCATTTACTTAGTTGTTAACAGAAAAAAGATCAAATTCTACATCTGAGCTTGATTTGTGACCCAATATCTCTACACATTAACAATACCACCACCCCAAACAACATTGGTGTTGTTGTTAGGTGCCATCAGTTCAGTGCCAACCCATAGTAACCTTATGCACAGCAGAACAAAACACTGTCCAATCCTGAGCCAACCTCACTATTGTTGCCATGCTTGAGTCCATCGATGCTGCCACTTGGCAGCAATCCATCTTGTTGGGGGTCTTCCTCTTTTCCTCTGACCCTCCACCTTACCAAACATGATATCCTTCTCCATCGACTGCTCCCTCCTGACAATATGTCCAAAGTATGAGAGACAAAGTTTGGTCATCTTGGCCTCTAAGGAGCACTCTGGCTGCACTTCTTCCAAAACAGATCTATTGGTTCTTTTGGCAGTCCATGGCACTTTCAATATTCTCCTCCAACACCACAACTCAAAGGCATCAATTCTTCTACGGTCTTCCTTATTCACTGTCCAGCTTTCACATGCAGATGAGGTTATTAAAAATACCATGGCTTGGGTCAGGTGCACCTTAGTCCTCAAGCTGGCATCTTTGCTCTTCAACACTTTAAAAAAGTCTTGTGCAGCAGATTTGCTTAATGCAATACATCATTTGATTTCTTGACTGCTGCTTCCATGAGTGTTGATAGTTGATCCAAGAAGAATGAAGTCTTTGACAACTTCAATCTTTTCTCCATTGATAATAATATTGTTTATTGGTTGTTGTTGTTAAGTGTCATCAAGTCAGTTCTGACCCACAGAGACCCTGCATAGAGTTTCTAAGGAGCAACTGGTGAGTTTGAACTGCTGACCTTGTGGTTCAAACTGACTTTGTAGTCCAATGCATTAGCCACAGTGCCACACCAGGACTCCAAACTCTGACCTGTGTGGGTTGTTTTCTAATTTGTTGTTGTTGCTACACAACAAAGAAAAGAAAACAGCGCACACAGGTTAGCAGCTGGCTTGTGTCCCACCTATCCCATCCTCTGACCAGGCCTCTCTCAGATGCCATAGAAATGTTGTTCAACAATCAGATTTTTCCTTAACTGCAGTCAGTTAGAATCTCTGGACATGAGACAAGACATGCACTTGGAGACCTGTTTGTTCTGGCTTCAGCGCCCGCTGCCCTGCCCACTAGCCTGGACTTTGCGTCTTCCTGCTCAGGGAGACTGAAGAGTGAAAAGAATCACAATTTGATTTCAGGAGTTTGTGTCCCTGCATCCAAGTTTCTTAATCTCACTAAGCCTAGTTGCTTTGTCCGTAAATGGAGATAATAGTATAGCACCTATACCATAAAATTGTGCTCGTGAGGATTAAATGAAATCATTTTTTGAAGCACTTGGCCCATGCTGTAAATTCCCAGTCAGTATCTATTTTGTTCTCTAACTCCATGTGTAGGCCCCATGGGAAAAGTAAAAAGGATCCTTTCCCTGCTATGTTCCTGGGGCTGGGGATCCTGAGTGGTGCAAACAGTTAACACACTTGGTTGCTAACACAAAGGTTGGAGGTTCAAATTTTCTGAGAGGCAACAAACTTAGCGATCCGCTTCCAAACAATCAGTCATTGAAAACCTGTGGGGCCCAGTTGTACTGTGACGCACATGGAATTGTGACATAAGTGTGTACTCGGTAACTGTTTTGTGTGTGCGCTTCATTTTCACCTTCTAGATCTTAGGCAAATTCCTCCTCTGGCCCATTCATAGCTGACCTCATACTGAGAAGACAGTAGATGAAACATGGTCCCAACTCAGTCAAGTTGGACTCAGTCAGGTGAACTGCTATCTGAAATCAATTTGTTGTGTCTGTTGGAATAAATCTATCCCAGCACTTCCACTATCAAGCTGCTAATGAATCCTATGACTTTTTGCCAGGGCACTCAGAATGGTTTTCCACAGCCACCTATACAGAGCTGGCAGAGGGCCTCCCGCCCTGCACAGATGTGCGTGCACAAGTCTCCATGGTGCAGGACCAGCATCTCCGAGGATAATGATGCTCTAGCTTATTAGCTGTTGTCGCAGGCAGGGTCTTCTGGGATTTCTCTAGTCTGTAATTGGCTTTTCACTGTTGTGGGTTCTGTGAGTGTCAGAAATAATGAGGTGACATTTGGATCTGACACGGCATCATTAGAGAACTGGTAATGCAGATTATGAATACACATTCGTGTAAGAGAGAATCATAAATCAAGCGGAAAAATGCCGGAGCAGTAATGAGGGTCATGTCCAAATATACACTGTATACTTTTTTTTTTTTTTTTTGTAGATTAGCACCAGCAATGAATAATCCATGGCCCTGCGTGCTATGGCTTAAAGGTCCCTCACCAAAGGAGCATTTCTCGGGATGGTGGAAAATGCCACCCTGTCTGTCTCAGAGAAGAAGTCTGTAAACTGTTGGTGCCATGAGCAGGGTTGGCTGGAATGCCATGTTCATTGAGTATGGAAGCCCGGGTGTGTAATAACAGCTTTCCAAAATGGAACTCGCTTGAGCACAGTCTTCTCTATCTCTAAACGATTTAAACAATGTTATGGCGTTTGAACAAAAATTATTTCCAATTCAATTTCTAATAGTCATTTCTAGGAGTCCTGGTGTGGTGCTGTGGGTTAATACACTGGACTGCAAGGTCAGTTTGAACCACAAGGTTGGTGGTTCAAGCTCACCAGCCACTCCTCAGAAATCCCATACAGGGTTGCTATGGGTCAGAACTGACTCGATGGCACTTTGCAACAATAGTCATTAAATTGTTGTGACTTAGGAGTGAGAAGCCTTCCCTGTCAGAAGCACAACAAGTTGTGTACTGACCACACTAATGGACAAAGCAGTGTCCATACTTGCCACTGGCTGTAGGAATGGCTTCCTGGTAGACTGCGTATTTAGGGGTTCATACACAACTCTGCTCATGGGAACATTCAGAACTCTGGGAGCCTCGATTCAGTGGGCAGCAGCTGATAGGAATCATGGTGATGTGCGAGCCGTGTGCAACCAGACTGAATAGCTGCAAACACTGGCTCTTTTATCCCCGCCCTTGACCCCAAGCAGATGCCTAAGAACCCCGATGGTGGCCACAAGACGAAATGCTTTAGGGAAAACGATGTGTCTGACAATGCTGGGCCATGTCTATCTCCAGCCGTCCTGTTCTCCCTCTACCTGTCTCCAGCTCTCTTGATGTCTACACACTTTGTCTAAAGCTCTCTCCTTTATACTCGTTTATATATAGCAGTGTCAGATTGCCCAATAAGCAAGGTAAGCACAGGTTTACTTGTAGAGTCCTGGTTTGGTGCAGCAAGGTAATGCACTAGACTACAAGGTCATTTTGAAACTTAAGGTCAACAGTTCAAACACACCAGCTGCTCCTCAGAAACCCTATACAGGGTCACTATGGGTCGGAACCAACTCAATGGCACATAACAACAACAACAATTTACTAATCTGTAGTGAACTGTGTCACCTGGGTTCTCTGTGGTTAAATGTTACCAGTCTAATCCCATCTCAGTCGTGTTTGGATTCCCACCCACCCCCATGTGTGGGAACCAGGAACGTGGGAAGGGTCTCTAGCTGTTGTGCCTTCTTTTGTTGTTGAGATCACGGTTCAGGCTTAAAGTGCTATTTGGTGCTATGTTTGGGGTGCTGAAATATTGGAGAGGTTGGGACCTCAGATACCTCTGGCCGTCCTCCTGGGTCTTAGCTGGGTCTGCCTGTCTTTCTGGAGGAACCAGGAGGCATGGTCAGACCCCTGCTGCCGTCTTTCTCAGTTCTGGTCATTCTGCATTCAACTGGAAGATCCTCATTACACCATCCAGCTTCTCTGCCTCCCTCAAGTCTGCCCAACTCAGGATTTGGGAATATAAAAGCCAAGAAGTCTTTTAGCTGGTTGCTTTCTCCCTGAAACAATAGAATGCAGTACCTGCTTCAGTGGTTGGATGAAGGTGGCAATTCAGGAGATACAAGATAAAGCATTTCAAAGTGTTGCGCCATCTTTGCTTGGCCACCATGTTGGGATGAGGTGGTGTCCAGAGGCACAGGTGTGGTGACACGTGATGTGATTGCTGTTAGTGGCTCATCACACCACACAGGTTTCACCTAAGCATGGAGGCTCCTCCTGTATGGAACTTTTGTGACTCCTGTTGCCCTCTCCCAGGAAGTAGGGAAAGAAAGAGCCTGGGGTGAGGAGGAGGAAGGCATGAAAGAATAAAGGCAAAGAAGACATAGACAGACACTGAGAGACTCACAGTTGTCAAAACATATCTCCTCCCAATCTGGGCACACATGCTAAACTGGTAGAACTACTGACAGACTGACAGAAGGAGAGCTTTCTGGCCTCACTCTCCACATTGCAGACACATGGAGGTGTTGGTAAACTGCCTGCTTGGGCACCTGCCAACCTTTCGACATCAATACCCCACCCTCTTCCTTCCTAGTGGAGTCTCTGTGGTGGAAACCCAATGGAAATCCAGTTGACACTGCCCACTGAGGAGCCTAGCATGGAGAAGGATGGGGATTAGACTTAAAGGAGTCAGTGGAAACTCTCCAGACTCCAACTGAGGCTTTCTCTTGGAGTGAGGATGGGATCATGAGTTTACTGCCCAGATCTTAGACTGAGGAGGTACAAGCCCAGAACGTGGCTAAAAGTCCATGCCAAAGGAAAGCCAATCTGCAGATAATGAGTGAGTGGACTCTGGAACAATTTCCAGTTTTTCAACCATAGAATCAGTTTCATTTTTGCATGGAAAAAAATAAAAGCAAAATTGTCTTTTTAGGATAGCTCTTGTTGTTGTTGTTGTTAAGTGCCATCGAGTCGGGTCCGACCCATAGCGACCCTGTACAGGGTTTCCGAGGGTGTAAATCTTTACGGGAGTAGAAAGCCTCATCTTTCTCCCGCGGAGCGGCTGGTAGTTTCGAACCGCTGACCTTAAGGTTCGCAGCTCGATTCGTAACCACTACGCTACCAGAGCAGGAATCCCAAAATCTTGTAGCTGAGTTGTGTGACCACAGAGTACTGAAAAAATTCTGGGGTAAAAACCAACAGCAAAGTGACAAAAGCAGTACAAAGACAAGGAATGTAAATTATGCTTCCTACATATTTCAAGTCAATCCCATCTGAGAGTAGATTTAATAATCTCAATATCCCAAATGGATATTCATTTAGTTTACATTATCTAGGTATTAGCTCAACTTTTCTATTCATGGCACAATCTCCTTTGTTGTATAAAAGATCTGTAAGAAATGGAATTGAATCAGCAGATTTCTCAGAAATACTGTACATCGCTCCTCCCCCTTATCTGTTTTTGACAAGTGAATTCAAAGGTGATCTGCATAGATGCATCCTTTGCTCATAGGCAGTCCAATGTGTTTTCTTGTGTGAGTTCAGTGAGTAATTACATAGGAATTTGCACAATAAGATATACTGGGATTTGGGGAACTGTTAGAGTTTTTCAAATATGTATTTATAAATTTCTGGGTCATTTATGTGATTTATTAAGCAGTAATGTTCTATAAATACAAGTTTAGGTGCCTGTTAAAAATAGATTTGAGTCTTATAATCTGAAATGACTCAGTTCTTCATACTTCATAATACATTAGCTGGAGATATGGAGCCATTATGATATTAACATAGATTTGAGCAGTAATAGAAATACACTTACAGGAAGGTTAAAAGAACACTCCTCTAATGGCTCTTTGAACCACTTAGAACAAGACAATGCTTTGTTGGCATATTTCTAAACATTTAAATAATGAGATTATAAGATTTATATTAAGATTTAAGAATTATTTATTTTGGGTACTAATCTGAAATTCCTATAAAATATTATTTCAAAATATAAGTGCTCAGAACAGCCAGATGGGGTTATTTTTCCCTTTATTATTTTGAAGACAGCTAGGAATCAATGTTGGCCTTTCAAGCTCACCAGCTGCTCCTTAGAAACCCTATACAGGATTGCTATGAGTTAGAACCCACTCCATGGTACTTAATAAAAATAACAACAACAGGAATCTACGAACTGTAAATGTTAGTGAATAGCTGACTTCATTCTTCTTGGATCAACCATCAACACTCACGGAAGCAGCAGCCAAGAAATCAAATGACATATTGCATTAGGCAAATCTGCTGCACAAGACCTTTTTAAAGTGTACAACCTGCGATATGCAGATGATACAACCTTGCTTGCTGAAAGTGAAGAGGACTTAAAATACTTACTGATGAAGATCAAAGACCACAGCCTTCAGTATGGA
>NW_006408521.1:50465804-50478483 GCF_000296735.1 Chrysochloris asiatica
TCAGGAGGGACCAATCTCTGGAGAAAGATATCATGTTTGTTAAGGTGGAGGGTTAGAGAGAAAGAGGAAGACCCTCAGCAAGATGGATTAGCCAAATGACAGCATCAATGGGCTCAAACGTGGCAACAATTGTGAGGTTGGTCCAGGACTGGGCAGTGTTTCATTCTGTTTTGCACAGGGTCGCTATGAGTTGGAACTGACTTGATGGGACCTAACAACAACAACAACAACAACAACAGCAAAGCTTGACAAGGAATCTTAAGTGTGCCCTTCTTGCAATGGATGGCCGCTATGAGGAAGTTGACAAACGTGTCTCCAGAAGCTGTGAAGGATGGATGGTGTCAAGCACACAGAGGGTACAGGGATTGGTCACTGACTAATATATGCACAGCACATAAGAGAACTGTCGAGCACTGTCAGTCAGCTGGTTCTCAGCTTAGTTTTGCCCTTGTCATGTTGGTCACGTGAGCATTGTTTCCCACAGCTGAGGACTATTGTAATGAACCTACTTTTCCAGTTTCCCAGTAGGAATTTACCACACAGAAGGACCCCCAGCAATTAATGTCCTCAACTGCTAACCAAAAGGTTGGAGGCTCAAGTCTACCCAGAGGCATCTCAGAGAACTATCAGTCTCTGAAAATCATATAGAGCAGGTTCTGTTCTGACACACGGGTCTCCATGAGTTGAAGTCAGCTCAATGGTAACTGGTTGTTAATTCCAATGTGGAAACCAGATTGGTGCCCAGGAATAATTAGAGATTCCTCACTTCCCGTGTTTGGTTCAAAAACAGCTCCAGGTTGGAGTTACTGGGACCCATACTCTGCTGGTCTGAGCCATTTCCAGAGGGCTTGGGATGGTAAATACATAGACTTTCTTCTGGAAGTAAATAGCACCCAGACATGGTCCTTGGCCTCAGCTGCTCACCAGCATCATCTGAGGATGGTCTCCTCCTCATCCATGCCCAGCTGAATAAGAATCGCTCCGGATCCAGGCTTGACTGAGCTAAGTGGAGGGAATATCTGTGGCTCCTTCCTATCAAGGCTGGAGTTGGAGTTATTTTTCAACAATTCACCTTCCAACAAACGACTCCAGGAGGCCATCTGCCCCAGTATGTTGAGTGAAGGGAAGAGGTTTTATATGAAGAAAACAGATTTGGGGTGGGGTGAGTCTCAGACATGGGTGGTCTTCACCCAAACCCATGGACTGTACCCTAACCTTAGGGACTGTGTCCATGTTCTAGGTACTATGAACTGTGCCCATGCCCTATGGAGAGGAGGATATAGGAGAAAGTAAGGCCATGAGTGACACCCATGCAATGGTTTTGGGACATATGTGGGAGTAGGGCAACATCTGAGGACACAGAGTGGCTTCAGAGCAGGAAGAGAGCCCCACATTGGCCCACAAGGGCTGACAGTGTTGGGAAACTGAGGAACCACCCTGCTGACTCAGGTATCCACATCAGCATTCTAGACATTTACAGACAGAGGGCAAGAACCATGGTGAGCACATTAAGCGTGCCCTGGTGAGTCGTCAAAGTAGCTGTTATGGGTGGCATTGTATCTCCCTTCATAAAAAAAAAAAAAGATAATTGAAGGTCTAACCCCTGGCACCTGTGAACATCACCTTGTTTGAAAACAGGGTTTTTAACGATATCATCAGTCACCCTGAGGTCATACTAAAGTCTTAATCCTATCTGAGAAGTAGCCTTATGAAAGAGAAAAATACGTGGAGACAGAGGAATGCTATCACATGACACCATAGCTGCATCTGGAACACAGAAGCAGAGAACTCCACCACGGAACTCCCTCTGCAAGTTAAAATGCTGGTGAAAAAGAAGCTGCCCAAAGCAAGCCATTTAGCAAGTCAAATGGGGGGCATGCAGGTGATCATTGAGCAAGCTAGTACAAAGGCTGAGGGGTCTCCTAGAGGGGCTACTTTATGGGACTCAATCTTTTTTTTTCCTGTTAGATTTGACAAGTTGGGAAAGGGAAGATGTGTTATTAGCATAATTGGATTCTGAGCATCCAAGTGTTTTCTGTCCAATTGTTTCTAGAAGGGTGCGAGTGCTTCCTTATCCACTGGGTTTATGAACTGACCAAGCATAGCCACTTCTGTAAGATAAATGCTTAACGAGACTCAAAAGCCTCAAGAATGTTCTGTCTTGTGCCGTTAGCAATTTGGTGACATTTCTCTAGTCTGTATGGTATTAATTTGCCTTTGTGTATTTGGGCAGAACAATGCCGTTTCATAGTTTCAGCTTTCTTTCTTTCTTTTTAAAATGAAATTGCACATGTTTTTTTCTATCTCAATATTTCAGACATACACTATCCTTTCTGTTTTCATCCTCAGGTATTTTTAAAAATTTAGACCTAAATTTTCATAAATTATTTTATGAAATAGAGAACCTAATTTTTTTTTTTTTTTTGTAATTCACAGTATCAATACATGTCTGCTCTGGCTCTGTCAAGATTGAAGAAGGTTTTAGTTATTTGGAGAAAATCATGTCATTTAAAGAAAATACCCCTTCTCAGACAAAGCCCCATTCTCACGGATTTCTCAGTCAGTCACTGCTAATAGATTTTAGAATTCCACAGAGATAGTCCGTTCCTCCCTTGTTGTTGTTGAGAGCTGTTAAGTCAACTCATAGCAACCCTGTAGAAGGTTTCTGAGGAATGACTGGTGGGTTTGAACCACTGACCTTGTAGTTAGCAGCCCAGTGCTTATCTTTCAGCACCATACCAGGACCCCATACTTTGTTATTGTTAAGTGCCATCGAGTTGGTTCCGATTTATAGCAATCCTGTGGAGGGTTTCTGAGGCATAGCTGGTGAGATTGAACTGCTGACTTAGCAGTGCAAACCGACCTTGCAGTCCAGTGCATTAATCCACAACACCACACCAGGACTTTAGGGACCCCATAATATTTAGTATTAAAAACTTCTATCAATTACCATGGATATGGGAGTATGAAAAAATTGCCTATTCAATATCATGTGTCTTAGTTATTGTGTATTGCTTCCTTAGTGGTAAATTCATTGACCCATTTTAATTTTGCAAAGGAAATAATCTGTGAAGTCTTTGACCCATGGTGCACATAGAGTTCTGGAGATGAACAGGCTGGGGCCCTGTCAGGGAACAAGACATGTTTAAGACCACCAAGAAGCAGACCTGGGACTAAGATGTGCACCCTGGCCTCCTGACCCCACGACGCTGGGATATTGACTTGATGCTAGTCTTCAGGGCCTAGTAGCCACCTTTGGTCACCACCCATCTATGGTGGCTGTGTGTTGCAAGGCACTGGAAATTTAAATACCAGCAGAGCCACCCATGGTGGATAGATTTTCACAGAGCACCCAGAATAAGATGGACTAGAAGGGAGACCTGTCCATCTACTTCTGGAAATCAGTCAGTGAAAAGTTTATGGATACCAACAATTATGGTGAGGGTGTGAAGCCAGGCATTGCTTCATTACATTGTGCATGGGGTCTCCGTGAATAGGGGGCTGACCAAACAACAGCTAACAACAATATCAGAGCTTTTTATTAAAGTCATCACTTTTGGTTTATTTGAAATAATTTATTGCCAGTTAGAAGGGAGAGATAAGAAATTACAAAAAATAAGTACTTGGAGATGTTACAAAACCATTAAGCAATGGTTTTAGCTTAGGTCCTAAAGCAGGAATGGGGACCATCCAGCCCATGGATTATATGTTGTTGTTGTTGTTGTTGTTAAGTGCTGTCTAGTTGGTTCCGAGTCATAGTGGCCCTGTATAGGGTTTCTGAGGTTGAACCACTGACCTTGCAGTTCAAACCCATCTTGCAGTCCAGCACATTAACCCACAGGGCCGGACTCCCATGAACTGTATGTTGTTGTTAAGTGCCGTCAAATCGGTTCTGACCCATAGCGACTCTGTATAGGGTGAACTTGAACTGGCCTCTATTGTGGTTCAAAGAGACTTTGCAGTCCCGTGTCTTCACCCACAGTGTCACACCAGGACTCCATGGACTGTGTAAGGCCTGTGAAATCGTTTGGTCTGGTCCTGCCAAGACAACTGCAGTTCTAGCCATGACATTGTTGTTGTTGTAAAGTGCCATTGAGTCGGTTCGGGCTCATAGAAACCCTGTATGGGGTTTCAGAGACTGTAAATTCAAACTACTGACCTTGTGGTTGGCAACCCAGCTCATAATCCACTATGTTACCTTGTTGTTGTTAATTGCCAACCTTGTGGTTCAAAGCGAACTTGCAGTTCAGCACATTAACCCACAGTGCTACACCACCCTTATTGTTGTTGTTGTTAAGTGCCTTTGAGTCAGTTCTGACCCATAGAGACCCTGTATAGGATTTCTGAGGAGTAACTGGTGAGTTTGAACCGCCGACCTTGTGGCTCCAACTGACCTTGCAGTCCAGTGCATTATCCCATATTTTGTTGTTAAGTGCCCTCAAGTTGGTTCTGACCCATAGTGACACTGTATAGAGTTTCCGAGGAGCCTCTGGTGAGCTAGAACCGCCGACCTTGCAGTTCAAACCTACTTTGCTGTCTAACATATTAGCCCACAGTGCCACACCAGAACTCCTATCCCATATTGTTGTTGTTGTTAAGTGCCATTGAGTTGATTCCGACCCACAGCAACCCTGTATAGGTTTCCAAGGAGCAGCTGGTGAGCTTGAAGCACCGACCTTGCAGTTCAAATGACTTGGCAGTCTGACACATTAGCCCACAGCGCCACACCGGTTCGACCAAATATGGCAGGCTAATTTTTAGTTGATAATTGTGTATGACCCATGAATGATGTTATAAATTTTGGCAGGATGAAAGTTCCCCACCTCTGTAAAGAAAGCAGAAACAGCTGTAAAAGGCCTCATTCCTAGAGCCAAGAGGATTGATACATTGGGAAACTCGAGATAATTTTTTTCCTGTGCAGTTTCTAACATTTCCACATCATATTTGGCTAGGTGAAATCACCGAAAGTTGTTTTAGGCTCATCTAAATAAAAAGTTGTGTTTATTCAATTAATCATATTCTGATAGCACTAGGAATTGAAAAAGAACAAAAATAAATAATTGGAAGCCACAAGGGGGGAAAATGTATATTTTTGTGCCTAAAATTAAGTTAAATTGTTTTAGAAAAGAGTCCAGAAAACACTCTAATTAAATATTCATTGTGGAGTCCATTAGTGTATATTGGAGATATAGGTCATTGGCCTCTCTATAGAAATGCACAATTCAGTCTCTAGTATTTGGAAATTACAGAGAAACAGGAGATGAGACAATTCTTCTAGTCTATCATTACACAGAATGAAAACATTAAAGACATTACATTAGCACACTGGCAAGATGTCGTCAAGTGAAAAAACTGCCACTTGTCATCGAATTTACTCCAATTCATAGAGACCCTTCATGTGTCAGTGTAGAACTGATGTTTCAAAGGCTGATGTTTCAGAAGTAGATTACCAGGTCTGTCTTCCAAGGTGGCTCTTGGTGAGCTTGAATCTCTAAACTTCCCATTAGCCCTTGAAGGAAGTAATTGTACTACCTGGACAAATCAAACACAAAAGCACTGCCGTCAAGTCCGTTCCAACACAGAGCCACCCTAGAAGGGAATCCTGCTCTGAAGATAGCACAGGACGCCCTCCAGAGGTCACAATTGGAGCAGCAGTCTGGACCCTTCCTGTCAGCATTCCCTGTAAGCATCTGCTTCTACCAAGTACAGGTTGAGAACAGAATTAGCCAGGGGAGGAAGCAGAGGGTTAGCGCCCTCCAAACCAGCACTTTGAGTAGACAATGCAAGATAGATGAAATCATGTTATGGTCACCAGACCACCTCGTGGAGCATATTTGGGAGTAAGAACTTTGTAACACGTACCAAGATCCCAGCCAGGAGAGGGATCACAGGCTTTTCTGGTTGCTTATCTCTTGCCCAAACTGCCATGTGTAAGTGGAGTTTGAGTTCAAGTGACAGATGAACTCTAGCTCGAGGAAGAGAAGAAGGGGAAAGATGAGAGGGAATTCTTGGAAGGACGTGGAGGTATCTCACAGAGAGGAAAGGAACCAAGAGCATTCTAGAGCCAATAAACCTGAGGCCATCTCTTCAAATTCTACCATTAACTCTACAATTTAGCTCCCTTTGTCCTACTTCAGTTCCTCTCAGTTTCCTCAAGAGAAGAAATCTGATTGGTCCCACTTGAATGCAGAGTCTGCTCTTGGCTTAATCAATGAGATCAAGCTACAGAACTGAAGCTACTAGAGCAAAATGCTATGAGGAGTTTTTAGGAGGGTCAAGCAGATACCTCCTACCCAAAGGCGTTGAGTTGATCTCAACTCATAGTGTCCCTATGGACAGTAAACCTGCAAAAGTCAGAACCTGTGTAAGGCAGAAATCTGTCAGAGAAGGAAAACTCAAATATTTCCCACTAAAATGAGTGATAGAAAAGAGGTAAGATCACACCCTATCAAAGGCAGGAAACTTGTGAGATGCTGAAAACCAAGGCCTTCCTGCTGACTTGTGTACAAGAGCAAAACACTGTCCTGTCCTGAACCGTCTTCACAGTTGTTCGTATGTTCCAATCCACTGTTGTAGTTACTGTGTATTTTGAGAGTCTTCCAATGTACGGGGGATCGTCTTCTAGCATTCTCTTGGACAATATTCTCCCAGGTCCATTGGGTTTTCATTGGCTGAATTTTGCATTCTATAAACAGCACTCATTTGTGTCCACTTCCTTGACCATCTGGGCGTATTCTGAGAGATACTTTGTTAAAGGGAGGGAACCCTGGTAGCGTAGTGGGTTGCATGTTGGACTGCTAACTGTAAGGTCAGTTTGAATCTACCTGTCGCTCCTCGGGAAAAGATGAGGCTTTCTGTTCTTATAGATTACAGCCTCGGAAAATACAGGGTTGCTAAGAGTCAGAACCAACTCAATGGCACATGACAGCAACAGCAGTGGCAGTGCTAGAAGGTGGGAGGGCTTTACATTTGGGTGGTGTTGGCATTGGGTGCCATTGAGTCAACTTGGACTCATAGTGACCTCATGTGACCAAGTGCTTCACAAGGTTTTCTAGGCTGTGATCTTTATAAGAATGAGATCTTACTCCTGTGGAGCCTTTGGGTGGTCTTGAACTACCAACCTTTCAATAGCAGCAGAACGCTTAATCACTGTGTACCAGGGCTCCTCACATGTTGGTGTGTCTTGCCTAAATGCAATATATTTAAAATTTCTATAATTGTTTCTATGTAACAAACCTAGAACTATGTATTCTATCTTTATGTCTTTGTTTTAGTTTTTAAAAAAAAGAGTGCAGTTCCTTTCCAGAATCTTGTCTCCTGTGGACCAGTGTGAAAACGGTTGTATTTTCATCAGAAATGCTGAAAGAATAATCGAAGTCATTATGGGAAAGATCTTTTGCCAGAGAAACAATGATGGAATTTCTCACTTGTATTTTGGCTACTTTCCTTCTCAGCAGATGTAATTGAGCCATTATTCTGAGTTTTCCTCGGGCTCTGAAGTGTCTGGGGACCAACAGCAAGTCTACCAGGAAGCCTAACATCTTTCTAGAACCTGCTAGAGCTTGGGTTTCTTTCTGCCTGTCAGCACCAAGTGATCTCAGTTGACTTTCCTAGTTTGGGTCATCAGACAAACCAGCCCCAGAGACACTGGGTTTGGAAGGGGAATCCTGCTGGGGTTTCTGGTCTCTCCAAAGGGATGAATAGAGAGCATTCATTACATGTTTCCAATACAGTGTCTTGCTTTTGCTTAATGATTTCTGACTTCACATTTCAATATTTTCAGCATCTCTGGAAATGGAAAAGAGTAATGCTTGCAATCAGCACCTGCTATGAATGCTAAGAACCCCGAGTAGGTTTAAATAGGTAGCAGCTCCTAGACCGGAGTTCTCCAATGCCTGTTACTTATATGTTCCTGTGAAGTCGGCCAAGGTGGAGACAGACAATAATTCAGGGGAACGTCAAAGACAGGAACTCTGAAGCCAGAGACTTGAGTTCAACTAACAGCTTGAGATGGTAGATATGTTATGGACTTCCTCAGGTCTCAGTTTCTTCATCTGTAAAATAGGTTCATAATACTGGACCCCACAACACTGTTTTGAGGATCATCCGAATTTCTGGTCACAAATTTTCATTCAGATGTGGGTGTATTTCCTACCTTCAGCTGTAGGTGGGTGCTTATGGCCCAGACAGAGGAGAAGGTGGGGGCAGCGGGGAGGTGATGATGAGGGTAAGTAGAGAAGTATTTCCATAAAATCATATAAAACTTTATTCAACAAAAATATCACAATGGGAAGCTATTGTTTCTCAACAAAGCCTCCATCGAAACCTACACAGTTATAAAGGCTTTTTCCCGATTTCTCCAGCCCTTCCCTGAAAAATTCTGTGGTCTTTTGTTTGTTGTTAAGCACTGTTGAGTTGGTTCTGACTCATAGTGACCCTGTATAGTGTTTCTGTTGAGTGGCTGGTGAGTTTGAACCACCAGCTTTGCACTTCAAATAGACCTTGCGGTCCAATGCATTATCTCACAGCGCCACATCAGGATTCCTTTGGTTTGCACTATGTCAAGATGACAGGTTGGGCATCCTTGAGAGACTCAAAATGTGTTCCTTTTCAATGTTCTTTGAGTTTGGGGAACAGACAAGATCAGGGCTGTAGCATGAATGGGGTAAGAGTTCCCAATGACATTCCCATAGGACAGTCCTTGTAGTACCATGAGCAGATGCATTATCATGATGGAAAAAAAAAAAAAAAAAATTCTTCAGGACAACTTTCCTGGCCTCTTTCTTGCCAACATAGTTTTTCTGTTTTCTTAAAAATTCTTCTCGATTGCCCTGTATCCTTTGAGAAAATTCTATCAAGATGACCCCTTTGGGGTCTCAAAAAACAGTCACCGTAATCTTCTGAGCTGCCGTCCATCAAGCAGATCCTCTCAGAGGCCACTGTTTTGATTGGATAGTTTACTGGAAGGCACCTTAAAGAGATTAAGACAAGTGAGAGAATTTGCAGCCATCCACTGATCATGGAGACCTGTTTTGTTTAGAATAAACCCATGCTTACATGAACTGCAATTCTAGTTGTAATGCTTTTTGACATGTTTATATAATCCAGTTCTCCATACTGTTGGAGTGTTGGAGACCCAGGTCAGAAGCTCTTGGCTTCATGGCCTACTCACTGTGGACTTTGTCCAAACCATTCAACTTCTTTAACCCACTCTTTCCTGAGTTTGCCAAAAGGAGATAATAGTGATACCAACCTCTGAAAGGAATTTGAGAGAATTATATGAGCTAATCCCCAGAAGGTGTTTTGTGTTGCACCTGTTGCATAGACCAAATCCAATGCCATCAAATCAATTCTAACTCATTGACTTATTGTCACTCTACATAGGGTTTCCGATGCTGTCAGTCTTTGTGGGAGGGAGCAGAAAGCCTTATTTTTCTCCCAAGAGTAGTTGATGGGTTTGAATTGCTGACCTTATGATAGCAGTCCAGTGCTTATCCTTACAGCATTACCAGGGCTCCTTGGTGTGTAGACAGTGACCCATAAATGGTGGTCATCATTCTCAGCATCATTCTCATCACCATTACTGCCATCCTGTTGCTTCTGTCTGAGTTACCGGAGTTGGCTCTTAGTTGCATGGCTCTAGGCCCATTGAGCATACTGAATGAGGGGAAAAGGCTCTTTTCTGTTTTGTTAACATTATTTCTCGATCCTCAACCAGGTGCTTTGAGAAACAGCTACACTCATTGGCCAATTTCTGAGACTGGACACCAGTCATGCTGAAATGGAAACCATGATTCTTGGCACTCATCCTACCATGTTGCCATGGCAAATCAGCACAAAGAGCCTTCCTCTTTGAAGAGATTCACTTGAGTTACAGGAGGAGTAGTCCATCTATGCAGGTCCTTCTCTCACTCCCTGTGGTTGTAGCTGCAGTTGTTGTTCCACAGAGATTGCTTTGTGACAACTTGGGTGACCATGATCATATCCCTTTAACAAGTAGACTCTCCTTACTCTTTGGTGTACAATGCAGAGCTTTAATCTAGTGTGCATGGAGGCACTTGCATTCACTCATTCATTCCGTCAACAAATTGTAAGAAATAAGAAAGAAAGAGACGAGGAGAGAAACGTGACTTCAACAGCAGGCAGGTTTATTGAGAATAAACTTGGGAGAGGGAACTCAAAGTCAAGAGAGACAGAGAGCCCCCTACCCCCACCTCCCACCCTGCCACCTACCCCCACCTCCCATCCCTTACAGATTGGTGTATTTAAGGCAATGCAGTCCCAGGTACAGTAATGGGAGGATTGGAAGGGTTTGGGTGGGCTTTTAATGGCTGGAGTTATGGAGAAATTGCAGAAACCGGAAACTACTGGGGTGGAGGGCCTCTTGGTGTAACAGAGACATTCAGGAGACCTAAGCTTAAGCTCTGGTAGCGCTGTGGTTTGGGTTACAAATGGGGCTGCAAACCACAAGGTCAGCAGTTCGAAACTACCAGCTGCTCCGCGGGAGAAAGATGAGGCTTTCTGCTCCCATAAAGATTTACAACCTTGGAAACCCTATGCAGGGTCTCTACGAGTCAGAACTGACTCCACAGCACATAACAACAATGACAAGCTTAAGCCAAGTGGCAGCATCGATGGACTCAAGCATGGGCACAGTAGTGAGGTTGGCCCAGGATTGGGCAGTGTTTTGTTCTGCTTTGCATAGGGTCACTATGGGTCGGTACCGACTCTATGGCACCTAACAACAACAACAAACTTAAGCAGGACTTGATACGGCATCATTTTGGGGGCAGCTGCAACAGCATTTGGTTGATCAGGATCGGGGTCCTTCACAAATGTTACTGAGTGGCTGGCACGTGTCAGACACTGACCTAGGTGAGGAGAATACAATAAGGAAGGGACACAATGACAGCTTTAAAGAGCCCACAGCGGAGGAGCTGAGGAACAGCCAGCCATCTCTTGCTATTGTGGTCATGGAAAAACTTCCCTTGGTAGAAATTTCCAGACCTTTTTCTTACCAATGCAGTTTTCTATATTTTTTTAAAACTTCTTCCTAATGCCCCATGGTCATTCTTTGGTCCTTTGAGAAAATGTATCAAGATGACCCATTTGGAGCCCCCCCAAAACAGATGCCATGACCTTTAGAACTGACCTCTCTGCCTTGAATTGAATTGGTCCAGCTGTTCTCCTCAGAAGCCGGTTTTGACTGGACCTTGTTTTTGACGGCACTCCAATGAGACTAAGATGAGTAGATTTTATTGCTGAGAGAACTTGTCTGCAACCGTCCATGGATTGCAAGACATGTTTAAAGATGTTTTGTTTGGAATAAACCTCTGCATTTATAACAGGGAACTTATAACAGGGAACCCTAGTAGCAATACTTTCTGACTTACCCTTGTTTAATGGAAGCTGTCAAAGTTTTACATACTCCAGAGCTGTTGAGAACCTCAGAGCTTGAGGCTCTGTCCCTCTGATCCCTCCATTTGAGTCAGAGTTGCCACCTGCCTCATGTGGGGAGACTGCTGGTGGGGTGAGAAGGCAGCTCCCCCTCCTACATTTGGATCTAAGCTGCTGCCTCCTCCTGTCACTTACTGCAGTGACAGGTTAAAAGTGAAAGTGAGAACCCCACCCCTTAATTAAAGAATGCAAATGGGAGCAACAAAGTCATACCATTGTTCTCCCATAAATTGGAAACTAACTGAATAATCAAGTCAGCTGTTACTGGGATGAGGAAGCAAAGTGCAATGGTAACACTTATAATAGTGTTGGTGGGAGTGGAAACGGTGGAACTTCTTAGGAAGATCATCTCACAATCTCTGTCAACATGCTTAATGCATGTATATGATGATGCAGGAAGTGCTCTGTGAGGAGATGGCCCTGGGGTTATGCTTACAGAAATTTGTTATTTTGTACGTGCAACACTGCTCATTGTAGCCCTATTGGCAACAGGAAAAACAAAACAAAACTAGAAACAACCTAAAATCTATTGTTTTTCAGTAGGAGACTGGAACATTTAGTTTTGCATATCTCTAATGCCCAGAGAAGGACATCGTGCTTGGTAAAGTAAAGGGTCAATAAAAAAAGGAGGAAGACCCTCAATGAGATAGATTGTGTGGCAGCAATGAGTGGGTCTGTACACAGACCAAAAAGCAGTTGTTCGAATAGAACATGGGAACACCGAATGGTTTAAAATTAAGAAAGGTGTGCGACAGGGTTGTATTCTTTCACCATATTTATTCAACCTGTATGCTGAACCAAGGAGTCCTGGTGTGGCTCTGTGAATTAATGTGCCAGACTGCAAAGCTGTTTGAACTGCAAGGTTGGTGGTTCAAGCTCACCAGCTGCTCCTTGGAAACCTTATAAAGTGTCCTTATGGGTCGGAATTGACTTGACGGCACTTGACAACAACAACATGCTGAACAAATAATCTGAGAACTGGGTTGTATGAAGAAAAATGTGGCATCAGGATTGGAGGAAGACTCATTAACAACCTGCGATATGCAGATGATACAACCTTGATTGCTAAAAGTGAAGAGGACTTAAAATATTTACCGATGAAGATCAAAGAACACAGCCTTCGATATGGATTACATCTCAATGTAAAGAAAACAAAAATCCTCACCACTGGGCCAATAAACAACATTCTTATCAATGGAGAAAAGATTGAAGTTGTCAAGGA
>NW_006408521.1:50478788-50492214 GCF_000296735.1 Chrysochloris asiatica
GCCAAACTTCGTCTCTCATACTTCGGACGTATTGTCAGGAGGGACCAGTTGCTGGAGAAGGATATCATGTTAGGTAAGTTGGAGGGTCAGAGAAAAAGAGGAAGACCCCCCAGTCAGATGGATTGGCCAAGTGGCAGCATCAATGGCCTCAAGCATGGCAACAATTGTGTGGTTGGCCCAGGATTGGGCAGTGTTTTGTTTTGTTGTGCTTAGGGTCACTATGAGTCAGTACCGACTTGATGGCACCTAACAACAACAACAATGAGTGGCTGTAACAATAGGCTCAAACAGCAACCATTGTGAGGATGGTGCAGGACTGGGCAGTGTTTCATTCTCACACATAAAGTCACTATGGTGGTAGCTAATAATTAACAACATTACTTCAAAGAATGGAGAGATTTATTCTGGGGAAACACTGCGGCTTAGAGTACAAATTGGCATAACCACTTTGAGAAACTCTTTATATCAATCAACATCCACTAAAGCTAGGGTCTTTTCAATCCCCTGATATGCATGTTGGATAATGAAAAGACAGACAGAAGAAGAATTGATGTAGTTGATGTAGCCAAATTATGCTGTTGGTGAAGAATATTGAATCGAAGAGAGGATTTCATTTTTCATTGAACTTTTTGTAGCCCTCTCCAACTCTGGGATGCCAAGAGAATAAGCAAATTGGTCTTAGAAGGACAATCAGAATGGTCCTTAGAAGAATGGTAGGATTTCAACTAACTCAGCTTGGACATTTCAACTAACTCAGCTTGGACATCAGGAAAGACCAGTCACTAGAAGAGAACATCAAGGTTGGTAAAGGAGAGGATCAACAAAAATGAGGGGAATCCTCAATATGAATTGACACATGGCTGCAGCAATGAACTGGAACATATCAGCGGTCATGATGACAGTGTAGTGCTGAGCATTAGGTCATCATGAGTTGGAACTGACTTGACAGTAATTAACAATAACCACACTGAGTCTAGACAAATGGAAACCATATAACCCAACAGATCTACTCCTGGGTGTATACTCTACAAACGTGCATGCGTATAATTACCAAAAGACAAAATAGAATGTTCCTACCAGCTCTATTCATAATAAACAAAACTGGAAACAATGCAACTATCCACTCACAGTCAATTGGATGAATAAACTGTGGACTAGTCATACAATTGGAATAGTATACCATAAGGGAAAACAAAATCATTGCTCTGTTCAACATGGAAAAATTTCACAAACATATGGCGCTGTGGGTTATTATGCTGGACTGAAAAGTCAGTTTGAACTGCAAGGTCAGCAATTCAAATTCAACAGCTGCTCCTTGGAAACCCTATACAGGGTGGCTATGGGTCAGAACCGACTCGACAGCAAACAAAATAACAATGTTGAATAATAGAAGCCAGATGCAAAAGAGAATGTAATGGTACAAACCAAAGATGCTTCCAGATGTCTGAAGTTCAAAAGCAGGCAAAAGTCAATGACAGTGTTGACCTACACCTATGGAAGCAGTAGCTCAAAAGAGGGAACAAGTCCTTACAGCAAGAATCATTCCCACCCCCTCCACACACAGAGTAGACAGGGATGGGCAACTTGGATATTGGCTACCTAAAATGGGGAGGGGGATACAAAGGCAAGAAGTGACTAGATTACAAGCTTTCAAGAGGGAGCCTAGATTCAGAGGGTGTGGAGGAAGGTAGCATCTCCACTGAGTAGTATCCTATCTGTCTGGGCAGGGCTGATGAAAGGAAATGTGGATAGGTCTCCTGTGATGCAATAGTGAATAATTGTTATCAGGACTGATTGTGAGGGTTAGAAATGTAAAGGTAGATGTTTTGTAGCAAGGAGGGGAGTGATTAACTTTGCGGTTTAGGAGCAGAGGTCCCTGGGACCATCAAGGGAGAAGAGCGGAGAGCGGGGGACCCTACCCAGAGAAGCAGTGATGCCTGAGATGAGGCAGAGATGATGACATGGAGAGATGGAGCATCTGGGAACTTTAGACACAGAGAGGGAAAGGGGCTGTGTGCTGAAGACCGGGGGGCAGTCTTGTAGCGTATACCCTTTGGTTGGTTGATGATGCATGGAAGGGATTGGAACCATGACAATGAAACAATATACAATAAGATGAATGTAAAACTAACATTCTCCCATGTAAACTATCACATAATTCACAAGAAAACATTAAAATAAAATAAAAAGTCAATGATGGTAATAAAGCTTTGTATGTTGTGGTTGTTGTTAAGTGCCGTTGAGTTGGTTCCAACCCATAACAACCCTGTATAGGGTTCCTGAGGAATGGCTGGTGTGCTTGAACCACTGACCTTGCAGATCAAGCCAACTTTGCAGTCCAGGGCATTAACCCACAGTGGGGCCTTTTGTTGGGGTGATCTGCATTCAGTGTTAGAATGCATGTCTTCCTTGCAGGAGCCACGCCAATGCAGCTCACCTGCAACCACCAGGTGTTGCTATGATGCTCAATAGGTTTTAGCAGAGTTTCCAGACTCAGACGAGAAAGAAAGGCTTGGCGATGTGCTCATGAAAACTGGTCAACGAACACCCTGTGATCAGATGGTGGGAACGGAGCAGAAACAGACAGCACTTGGTTAACTGCTGTCACACTGGGCGCCAACGTAACAGCAGTTAACATGGTACACAAGGCTCCAATGAGTTGGGTGCCAACATGACAGCAGTTAATGACAACAATTGGGATGGTAATGACTGGAACAGGGTGTGAGTGAGCCTTTCGAGGTGCTGAGTGATAGTTTAATTCTATTTAAAAAATTTTTTTTATTGTGAATTGAATGAAGGTTCACGGAGCAGACCATCAAATTTACATTCAACAAATGATAGAGTGCATTTCATCTCACTGATTGCACTCCCCTCCATGGAACATCACTCATCCTCCTTCCTCCCTGTTCTGCTTCTTTCCATCCCTTCTTCTTTCCCCAGTCTCCTGTATTTGTCCTTAGGTACACGCCGCCCTTCTGATCTTGAATGGCTGACAATTGTAGGGTGTGAGTGCCTCACTCGTGTTGTTGTCTCCTTCCAATATAGATCATCTACTTCTTGATGGGAATGGTGATTGCATGAATGTGTTTATTTTGAAAATTCATCATTCTCTACCCTAATGATTTTGGCACTCTTCTTGATGTATGTGGTACTTCAATAAAAATTGACTTCGAAAACAAATAGAGATGTATGTGATAGGAAATGATCTTCAAGATGCAGAAAGGAAAAACAAGAACAGCGTGTATTACATAGTCTCAAGTGAGTTTCTTAAAAGCATATGCAAATATATGCAGTCACATGCATAAATATTTTACCGGAAGGATGTGAAACGCATGGTGATTTTTGCAGAGGCTAGAAGAGAAGGACCATTTTCCCTCCTCCTTTTCTTGTATTGTAATCCTTTCTCCATGTCATCTGAGGGATTGTTTTCCCTCTGTGCTTGCACTGCCTTTTAAATAATAAAAGTAATAATACATCATGATACAGAATAGAAGGCCCCACTGGAGGTGGGAAGACAGTTAGTGGGCATCTCTTGCATCCACTTTCCCTGCATCTGCAGATTGGGAGCCCAGGGTGGAAGAAACAAGCCCCACAGAGCCACTGTTGGACCATCCTCCCTACGCCTCACCGTGGAGGCTGCATGACTAGGGGGTAAGCTGAACGCTGGAGTCACAGTTTGAAACAAGCAAAGCACATTAGCCCAAGGCTCCTGTTTATGGGGAACCCAGTCCATTTCATTTTTGTAGACCAAGTGGTATGCAGTCGTTTTAGAAACAAGAAAATATATCCATTTACTGGGGTGCCTAGCCAGAAAGAGTGAAAGAGAAAGAGTCAGTGATCTTTGAACATGTACATGACGTTGCTGTTGGTAGTTTTGGTTAGGGACCTCTGACCCTATGTTAGAGAGTAGAATGCACCCACAGGATTTTTAAGTCAGTGATCTTCGAACATGTACATGACGTTGCTGTTGGTGGTGGTTGTGGTTAGGGACCTCTGACCCTATGTTAGAGAGTAGAATGCATCCACAGGATTTTTAAGTCAGTGATCTTTGAACATGTACATGACGTTGCTGTTGGTGGTGGTTGTGGTTAGGGACCTCTGACCCTATGTTAGAGAGTAGAATGCACCCACAGGATTTTTAAGTCAGTGATCTTTGAACATGTACATGACGTTGCTGTTGGTGGTGGTTGTGGTTAGGGACCTCTGACCCTATGTTACAGAGTAGAATGCACCCACAGGATTTTTAAGCTCTAACAATTGAAAGGTCAGTAGTTCGAAACTACCAGCTGTTCCACCAGATAAAGATGAAGCTTTCTGCTCCCGTAAAGATTTTCAACCTCAGAAACTGTATTCAGGGTCTCTATGAGTCGGAACGGACTCTACAGCACATGACTACCATCACCACCAATCTTTACACAAGGAGCCCTGGGGGCACAGAAGTTACGCTGCTAACCAAAAGGTTGGAGGCCCAAAACCACCAGTCGCTCTATAGGAGAAATATATGGCAGTCTGCTTGTATAAAGATTGTTGTTGTTGTTATTAAGTGTCATCAAGTTGGTTCCGACTCACAGAGATCTTGTAGAGGGTTTCCAAGGAGCAGCTGGTGGGTTTGAACCACCGAACTTGTGGTTAGCAGTCCAGTGCTAATCCTACAGCACCACAAGAGTCCTCCGTAAAGATTGTTGTTGTTAAGTGCCATCGAGTCAGTTCTGACCCATAGCGACCCTGTGTATGCCTTGGAAATCCTGTGGGTTCTGCTCTGTGCTGTGGGGTAGCTACGAGTTCACTGGGGAGCAGCTCACCAGACCTGTTGAGTGGGTTTCAACTGCCATCTCTCCGTTAGCAGCTGAGCTCTTTACCACTGAGCTACCATGGTTTCTTGCTGTGTGTCTGCATGGCTGCATGTCCCTGAGAGGAGACAGTCCGTGTACCAAGGTGCTTCTTGGGTCCCCCAGTGCTCAGGGGAGCTGTGTGCATCAGCATCATGGCGAGACACAGTCAAGCTCTTCTGAAACCTGTAACAATTGTGAAAAGGAACCTGGGTCATGATGCTTCCCTAACTGCCTTTTTGGTAATCTGAGCTTTTTGGCTCAGGAAGTTGTTTGCTAAAAGTCTGTCCAAACCCAACAGGAAGCAAAACAAGACAAAATATTTTCCTGGAAATTCAAGGAGCACGGTTATCACTTGTGTGAAATAGCTGTCAAGTGACTGTCCCCAAGAGCTTTTCCATCATTTCACACTGTCAAGTGAATGCATGAGAAACAAGACAAACACTACTCAAAGCCACAAGGAAAGGGCATTATTGAAATTCCTGGTGACAAAGAAACTTGCAATGATTCCAGAGTTTTCCTTCTCTTAGATCAGCATCAGTAATTTTTTTTTTTTAATGATGTCTTATGACATGGGGAAAAATGAATTTAAAAAATAGATTTCAAAGATGAAATGGGCAAGAAGAAAAAAAATTGCTTATACAAAACCTCTTCATTGTACACAATCAAATGTATTTCAAAGCATCATTTCAGATGTGTTTTGTAGCAACAGGAAATCAATGGGATATGATGTAGTTTCTCTGAATGATCCCATAATAGTGTTACTTTTATGAAAATCCTGCTAGAGTCTCCAGCTTCCTTAAGGATAGTGAAGACAGTCAGTATCGTCCAACAATCTGAGATGCAGCTAATGGTCTGATAAGGAATACTTTCTATTAGGAAGGATGTGCTCATTTGCTTTGTGTGAGGAGACATGAACTCCAAGTAATTATTGCCTCGCCCCTGCCACTCAACAAGGAAGGTGTCTGATCGTCATTAGTTCCTTTGGTGTGACACCAACGTTGTGATGAGCACGTTTGGAATCAATCTGAATGTGATGTGGCAGCCTTGTCATTTAGCATTGGTTCATTTTTTTTCTCTAAACCCCCAGAGCCCACTTGCTATGCAGATGTTTCACACAGAGGGAACAGATTTGGCATCTGTTTGGGTGGAAGGTATGCTATGATGTGTGATGGCTCAGAGGACCTCCCAGGCGCAGCCTCTAAATAGCCCCCTCCCCAGTCTTAGGAGAGCAGTTGGGATGAGATGGGCAGAAGGTACATTATGCGCCTGGACTGTTGAGAGGGCCGACGGTGTTCCACTCACCAAGACCTTTCAGAGCAGTGCTCTGTGGAGTTGATCCTCCTGGTCATAAGAAGGATACAATGGGTGTATTCACAAGTATAAGACCAATGCAATAATGACTGCTTATCAGTCTTTTTAGGAATCATACCAAGACAAACAATGGTATGCTTTTGAGTAGGACAATCTGGGGACAAATCATGAATCATTGTTGTATGCAATTTCACCAACTCTTTGGATTGTTTTGTTTTTTTTCTTTCCCCCCTCCCTTATGCATCTGATGAAGGAGCCCCAGTAACATTGGGCTGCTAATCATAGGGTCAGTAGTTTGAAACCACCAATCACTGAAAGAGATTAAGCTGTCTTCTCCCATAAAGATTTTCATCCTCAGAAACGCTATACAGGGGTGACGTCACCATGTGTGGGAACTGATTGGACAGTACACAGCAGCATGCATTTCATGAGCTGTAATCTGCATTGTTTTTATTAACCTTGCTTTATTTTAGACCGAGTGCTTTTATTCACTCACAGACTCAATATTTTCCCAAAGAAGAAACATGAAAGAGCAGACCCTTATTTATCCACAGGCATCAAGAGGGAACATATCCCTCATGATCCAAAGGGCAACTCTCAGGTCATCCTTTGGAGTCCTGGTGTGGCATTATAGGGTCAGCAAAGGACAGAAAACCACAAGGTAAGTGGTTCAAACGCACCAGCTACTCCTTGGAAATCCTACAATGTCACTATGAGTCAGAACCAACTTGACAGCACTTCTCAATAGTCATGGGTTTGCACATGTGCTTCTCCTAAACAGCCCTCTTCTCATTTTACACACCTGGGGAGTTCTGTTCTTCCTTCAGGATGGTTCCACCATCAGCCTTCCTTGTCTTAGTGGTTATGAGTCAGGCTGCTAACCTCAAGGTCAGCAGTTCGAAACTACCAGCTGTTCTGTGGTAGAAAAATGAAGCTTTATGCTCCCATAAAGATTTACAGCCTTGGAAAGTTGATGCAGGGTCACTATGAGTTGGAACAGACTCCATGGCACACCACCACCACCAAGGTGGAGAATGAGAGAGAAACGTGTAGACTAGAGCCAGTGGAGACAAGGAAGGCTCATGGTGGAACCATCCTGAAGGAAGAGCAGAACTCCCCATGTGTGTGAAATGAGACGAGGGCTGTTTAGGAGAAGCACATGTGCAAACCCATGACCATTGTGAAGTGCGGTCAGGTTGGTTCCAACTCATAGTGACACTGTATACGGTTTCCAAGGAGTTGCGGTCTCTTTGAGGAGGTGATTTTTAATCTGAGGCTTGATGATGAGTAGGAGCATCCCTAGGGCAGGAAAAGAACATTCCAGACCAAGCAGAAGGAAGGAGCTTGGTCAGTCTGAAAACTGGGAAGCCAGCAAGATTGGAGCAAACACGGGATAAGGGACCCTACTCTGTGTTCTTGGAAGCTTTCTTGCTTACTCCCAGTATGGGTGTGTGTTCTAGTTCCCTAAACTGGGGAGATGCTCTCTCTAACACTTCATTCCCTACAGGGTACACAGTACATATACAGCACATGTTGGCTGAACGAAGGTGTCAGTGGTCCAATGGCGCTACTGACTGGGTACTTATCATGTTCTTCTCAATGAGCTGCTCTTTTTAAAAGATGCTCCAGGGTTTGTGGCTCCTGTGACTGGAGGCATTGAAGGGTATGGGGGTCTTGCAGAACTTCTGGGGATGGCATTGAAGGTGTGTGGTACCATGGCTTTCCATACTGGGGATCCACTCTCACCAGTCACAGAAACACCCAACAGTTGTTGCATGGTTGGTGTGTTGATACTTTCAGATGAAACCCTTGCTCTAGCTAATTCTGGCTGTTTGATCCCTCAGCAGCTCCTTGGACTTACTGCTGTAATGAATTCCAAAGACAGTAATATTGACATGGCTGTTAGTAAGTCAGTTCCAATTCACAGCGTCCCTGTGTGCCACAGAACGACACTCACGGTGTCCCTGTGTGCCACAAAATGACACTCACAATGTCCCCGTGTGCCACAGAATGACACTCTGCCTAACCCTGCACCATCCCTCTCCCCACCCCCACCCTGGTCCTCTGTGCTTGCTGTTTATATTTCCCACCTGGCCTCCTGCTGGTCCTCAGCCCTCAGAGCTTTCCCAGGTATGGGGACAGGAGAGGAGAGGTGAGAGCTCCGACTCTGGAGTAAGATGGGCCAGTTACAGATCCCAACTTCACCATTATCCTTGGCTGTAGCATTGGGCAAGTTAGTTTCTCCCTGCCTCAGTTTCTGTATCTACAAAGTGGGATAATAACTTTTCTTTTATTGCTCTGTTAACTAAAAGAGATGATGTCTGTAAGGAATCCGGTATGACGCAAGAACTTCATAAATATCAGCTATGATTATCATTATCCTTCTTTGAAACCCTAGTCTGGAGACAGCATGGGCTCAGCTTTCGCGTCTAACCTTTTCTCTGTGTATGCATTGTGTGCGGCATTCTCTTATTTTCTTCTGAGCTGGATTTTATTTATCCATCTCATTCTGGGCAAATAGCTCTACCATTGGTAAAATGATAGACCCTGAGCTATTGTTTCCTATTAAAGTTGAGGAAACAATACCACAATGCTTAGGATGCTTCCATGTCTACACTGATGATGTTGGAAGGAGGCTTATAATGACTTGAGAAGCTAATTACAGATGAACACGGAATGTGAACAGCGTGGAGGAGAGGGAGCCTCCATGAGGAGAAAGACTGCTTGAATTGTGAAGACGAGATTATAAATGAAACAAGGGATCTTCATGCGTAATAATGCATCCTGGTAAAAGGAAATTGAGAAAATGGATTTGGAAATAAAAAGGCTTGTAAAATCCTTAGTTGTCTAAGTGAATCACTAAGCATTCTGTTTTATGTTTATTAGGTACTTAATGAGGGTTTAAATGGGGGGATAGGTGGATGGGTAGCAGGTGGACAAGTGGGCAGATGGAGGGGTGTAAAGTTGGATGCATGGGCAGATAGATAGAATTATGGGTGAGTAGACTCCTGGTCACCTTGAGGACTAAGGTGCACCTGACCCAAGCCATGATATTTTCAATAACCTCATATGGATGCGAAAGCTGGACAGTGAATAAGGAAGATCGTAGAAGAATTGATGCTTTTGAGTTATGGTGTTGGAGGAGAATACTAAAATTGCCATGGACTTCCAAAAGAACCAATAGATCTGTTTTGGAAGAAGTGCAGCCAGAGTGCTCCTTGGAGGCCAAGATGGCTAAACTTCATCTCTCTTACTTAGGATGTATTGTCAGGAGCGACCAGTCACTGGAGAAGGATGTCATGCTAGGTAAGGTGGAGGGTCAGAGAAAAAGAGGAAGACCCCCAACGAGATGGATTGGCCAGGTGGCATCATTGATGGCGTCAAGTGTGGCAGCGGTAGTGAGGTTGGCCCAGGATCGGGCATTGTTTAGTTCTGCTGTGCATGGGGTTGCTATGAGTCGGTTCCGACTCCATGGCACCTGACAACAACAACAACAGACTCCTGGTGTGGCAATGTCGGATCAGCACTGGACTGCCAACCACAAGGCCAGCAGTTCATATTCACCAGCTGCTCCTTTGAAACCCTATACAGGATAGCTATGAGTTCAAACTGACTTGACAGCACTTAACAACAAACAACAGCAGATGAAGGGGAAGGAGCCCTGGTGACCCTGTGGGTTAGGCATTGGGCTGCTAACCACAAAGTGGACCGTTGAAGCCCACCAGCCACTCCATGGGAGAAAGATGCAGCTGGGTGCTCCCGTGAAGATTCCCAGTCTCAGAAACCTATGTAGGATCACCATGAGATGGAATAGACTCAATGACAGTGGGTAGATGGATGGGAAAGAGCTCTAATGTTACAGCAAATAACTGCTTGGTGGCTAACTGATAGGTCAGAGGTTCAAACTCACTAGGCACTCCTTGGGAAAAAGATGCAGTAGTCAGCTTCTGTGAAGACTTACAGACATAGAAACACTGTGGGGCAGTCTTGTCTTGTCCTATACTGTTGCTATGAACTGGAATCGACTTGCCAGCAATTGTGGATGAATGGATGGATAATGGATAGATGAATGGGGATGCAGGTGGGTGGATGGTTAAAAAAAATATCACCTGACTTTTTGATATTAATTCACTTGGAGCTCTACTCTCCTGGCTGTGATACAACCCAACAGATGCCCACATTCCCTAGGAAAACATCCTGCCTTGACCTGCTGTGTAAGTGGAAATGCTGGATCATTTGGCAGTTCTCCAACACTAGTCTGTCGGTTTGTTGTCCTGTGGTGGCTTGCGTGTTGCTGTGATGCTGGAAACTATGTCACTGGTACTTCAAATATCAGCAGTGTCACCAAATGTAGATCAATTTTAGTGGAGCTTCCAGACTGAGACAGACTAGGAAGAAGGATGGGACCGACAGACTACTTACTTCTGAGGGTTTAGCCCCTGAAAACTTTATGAATAGCAGAACACTGTTGATAGAATGCCGGAATAGGAGCGCCCCCTGTTGGAAGCAAAAATAGACTCAAAGAAAACAATTATGAGGACAGCACCGAGTGGCCATCGTTTCACTCTGCCCTACATCGGATCGCTGTGAGGTAGAAATGACTCGATGGCATCTAGCAGCAATAACATGGCAATTCTATGTCAACTTCTTGAGGAACCAGCAACTGTTTTTTTGCAGTGGCTGCCCCGTTTTACATCCTCATCAGCATTACATGAAGGTCCCTACTTCTCCATAGTCTTAGCCACACTTCTTTTCTTTATAAAAGTCATCATAGGGGGTGTGAAGTGGTATCTCATTGTGGGTTTAAGTCCCGGTGTGGCGCTGTGGGTTAATGCGCTGGACAGGAAAGTTGGTTTGAACCGCAAGGTTACCGGTTCAAGCTTACCAGCTGCTCCTTAGAAACCCTATACAGAGTCATTATGGGTGGGAACTGACTCAACGGCACTTAACAACAACAATGACTAATGAGATGGAGTGTCTTTTCATGTGCTTATTGGCCTTTCATAGTTCATCTTTGATGAAATGTCTAGTCAAGATCTTTGGGCAGTTTTTAATTGGGAGCAGTTCAACTTGAATTTCAGATAAGCAGCAAGTACTTTTTTCACTTATACATACGACCCAAGTATTGTATCTGGAATACTTTTGCTACCAATAAGAAATCTTGATAGTATATGTTGCTGTTATTATTGTTAGGCACCTGTGAGTTGGTTCCAACTCATAACAACCCTGTATAGGGTTTCTGAGGAGTGGCTGGTGAGTTAGAACCACTGACCTTGCAGCTCAAACAACCTTGTGGTTCAAACCGACATTGAGATTGACTTCTTATCTTATTTCACCACACCAGACTCCAACATAGTATATATACTCTCCAAATTAGGAAGACAGACATTAATGGTACAGCCAAGGTAATAGGGGGATTAGAAAGACATTTGGGACTTCTGATGTGGTGCTGTAGGATAGGCGCAGAACCGACTCAACTGCATTTAACATTAACAACAGCAGCTGTTTGTTCTGAAGATCGCTTTATCTCATCTCCCACTCGAGGGGAGGCCATTTGTCCATCCTTCCAGCGTTCAGCCACCCTGGAAGCTATGCTTTCTGCCTGTTTCTGACATGACCACAAATTTCTTTCTATTCTATTATTCCTACTTCCTCATCGTTTGTGTGTGCTTGGCGTTGCTACTGGACCATGGTTTCCATCGCCTTTGGGTGAGTACACTCTGCCTTAAGGAAGGGGGAAGGAAATACTTGATTTCCAACTGTCAAGATGGAGTTCTTGTTTAACAATAGAGAAGGATTTGCAGGTTTGTAATGTAAAGTATTCTTGATCAAATTATCACATACGTTAGCTAGGCTGTAAAATCAACACCAAACAGTGTACATTTGGAATCTGAGATTTACCAAGCCACTCCTTCATTAAAGGAGAAATCACCTTGAACAACTACCACAGCCTTGGTGAAATTAGCATTTTTAAACAATTGAATGCTTTCTTTCATCTTTTATGCTGTTATAGATGTTAATGAAGTAAACATAGAAGGGGAAAAATTAGTAAACTATGAAAGAGAAAAATTAGACTGAATGTTAATCCTTTAGCAGAATTAAACAAATGCCTCCAAGGTCTTCTGGGCTGCATTACAGAAAATAGCTAAATAATTAATTCACTTTATATAGCCTCATGTGGCAGGGAATGCCACATCTCTTAACACTGTTGTAACATTTCTTTCTGACTTTCTCAGGAAAGCCACATGAGTAGGAGCTTTTAGATGGCAATGTTCTGATTCTCTGAAACCTTTTATTCCTGTTTTGAGAGGGAATGAAAATGCTGCCTTGGTGGACCAGGTGGCAAAACCAAGGCCTTAGAGCCAAGAGGAGGGAACAAACTATTGTCTAATTTTCGGTTGAATCAATTTCAACCCATGGTGACCCAAAGAAAACTTTCTTGCTCTGGTACCATCTTCAGGATTGTCGGTATGTTTGAATCCACTGTTACAGTCACTGTGTGTTTTTAGTGGCTTTCCACCTAGGGTACTCAACTTCCAGTACTGGATCACACAATATTCTGTTCTGGCTTGGAGGCTTTCATTGACTAATTTCAGAAGCAGATCACCAGGTCTTTCTTCCTAGTCTCTCTTAGTCTGGAAGCTCTGCTGAGCCCTGTCCACCATGAATGACCAGTGGCAGTGTTTCCAGCATCATAGCAACCAACATGTAAGCCACCACGGTAACAAAACAACACATGGGTGGATTACCTTAGGTCATTCTCATGGTAGGATCATTTTCTAGCTTGCTGAATGTTGAAGCTGTGTTTATCCTGTAAAACTATCACTAGACCCTAGAAGCCTGGGTCCTTTGGGCAAGGACCCTCAAGAGCATCCAAAAAAAAATCTGGGGAGTGGGTGGGATTCAGTACCTGTCCTGAATCATTTATTCATGGCAATGCAATCATTCATCAATGAATGTTTATGTGTGTGTCACGTGCTAAATTTGGGTTTGGGGCTATTAGTGGTTGGCGTGCCTTGGGGCTTGCAGTGAAGAGCAGTGAGTGAGTGAACAGAGCAGGTATGGAGAGGTGCTATGCAGGAAGCAATGTGTGGGTGGAGGCAGCAGAGGATGGCGAGCCAGTCTCTCGTGCCTCTCTGGGGGGACTGTATGTAAGCTGAAACCTGAAGACTAGACAGAGCTGGGGGAGGAGGTCATTTCTAGCGGAGGGCAGCGTGGAGAAGACCCGGAGAGCTGGTAAGAGGAGAGGACAGGGCTCTGTGTGTGCAGGGCAGAGGCTACAC
>NW_006408521.1:50492955-50498636 GCF_000296735.1 Chrysochloris asiatica
AACGAGATGGATCAGCCAGGTGGCATCATTGATGGACTCAAGTGTGGCAGCGGTGGTGAGGTTGGCCCAGGATCAGACATTGTTTCGTTCTGTTGTGCATGGGGTCGCTATGAGTCAGTTTCGACTCAATGGCACCTGACAACAACAACAACAACAACAACAGTGGAAGGACGAATTGGGCTGCTAATCTCACGGTCACCAGTTCCACGGGAGAAAGATGAGGCTTTCTGCTCCCGTAAAGATTTACAGCCTCGGAAACCCTGTACAGGGTCACTATGAGTCGGAACCAACTCCACGGCACAAAATAACAAACAGTGGAAGGTGCCATTGGAGGGTTTTAAGCAAGGAAGTGAGTCTGAGCTCCATTTTTTAACCCTTTGCTGTAGCGTCCATGTGGAGAATACCCAAGTCACTCTTCTCTGTATGGGAAGTAGGCTGAGGACAGGGGTGACCATCACCCCATAAACAGCAAGTTGGTTAGTCAGCAGAGAGCAGTAAGCTGCGTGTCCCAGTGGCCACTACTGAAACCGAATCCTGAGGAAATATGGAAGGAACAAAGGAAGCAGGTTTCACCATAGCAGAGACTCCGCCTTATTGTTGTTAAGTACGGTTGACAGACATCTGCTATGATGTTTCTCAGGGAGCCCTGGAAAAAGCCAGGAATCAGGGGATCTCAGAGGAAAAACCCCAAGGGACCAAGCTGTCTCTTGTCTCCAGTGAAGTAACAAAGCCCAACCCACCATTTGCGCCCAGTTCTCCCTTCCCCTTGTCCTGAGAGTGAAATGTAAACAAAGTGGCTCTGAATGGAAAGTGGAGGTAAAACTCTGATCCAAATCAGAACACACCCTGAGGGGGTGTCCTATAGGGTAGGGTTAGTAACTATCTTAAAAGGGTTGGACCTTGCAGTAATATTTGAACTTCTTACTTGATTCTCACATCATTCTTGAAGAGGTAAATTGGGACAAAGCTACAGGGACAGAAATCTGATCCACGGCTGCCAGGAGAGGAGATGAACTACAAAGGGATGTGAGGAAAGGTGTGAGAATGCTCTATGTCCCAGCTGTGGGGCTGCACATCTAAAAGGGGTGAATTGTACTGGGTCTAAATTATATCTCAGTATACCAGAATTTAAAAACAAAAACGTAAAAGTAAATTGCAATTTTATGGGCAATGGAATCATAGGTCATTTTTATTCTTACTTTTTTTTTTTTTTTGTATTAAAAAGCAGATAAAAGAAAATTATTTAAAATTCCCATTTGAGTTGATTCGTACACCGAATCCCATGTTATAGGCTGTGTAAGATTTGCAGAGAATACAAGGGACAACATTCTGAAAACGTCTGAGCCAGAACCAAACACTTTGAAGCAGTGAGTCAGTGGGCCTGGAAACTTCAGACCATGGTCTGAGAGAACATCTAGGTCATTTGACATAACAGCTCGCAGAAACAGTGGTCTACCTCCTCCTCCCGTGAATAGCAGCTGAGGTCTTAGAAAATTACAGGGGGCCATCTCAGATACAATGACTTGTCTCTCCTCCTCGTCTGGAGCAAAGAAGAGTGAAGACAATCAAAGAGTAAAGGAAGTAATTAGTCTAAAGGACAAGAAACCACACAAACCATAGCCCCCACCACCCTAAGACCAGAAGAACTAGATGGTGGCTAGCTACCACAACCAGCTGCTCTAAACCATAGGAGACAGAGTAGGAGAGAAATGTAGAACAAAATTCAAAATCATAAAAAAAAAAAATAAAGACCAGGCGTACTGGGAACCCCTGATATTATGGCTTTTAGACACCTTTCAAGCCTGGGACTAAACCCACCCCTGAGGACCACCTTTCAGCCAAACAACAGATAGGCCTATAAAGTGAAAAATAACACCTTGGAGAAACTTGTCCCTCAGTATAGTCAACTATGCTGTTGTTAAGTGCTGTCCAGTCGGTTCCAACTCAAAGCAACCCTACACAGGGTTTCCAAGGAGTGGCTGGTGAGTTTGAACCAACAACCTTGTGGTTCAAGCCAACCTTGCGGTCCAGCGCATTGTCCTACAATGCCACAGGAAGGATTTGCTCAAAACTGAAGCAGATTGCAACCAATATTATGGAACAAAATATGCCTAAAATTGTTGACTGAGAAACGAATGTGTTCTGTAAGCATTCATCCAGATGACAATAAAAAGTAAAAAAGAAATAATAATAATATTTTCTCTGGAGAGCCTGAGTACCTAATGTATTAAGGTAATAAAAATCTCCTGACTATTTCTAAAACCATGGTTTTGCATCCAATATTTGTAGTAGCCTTGGTTTCCAGTCAGAAAATCATGAGCTCACTCTTTGTTTCAGTTCATTAACACCAAGAATTTTCATGGGATTTCGATTTCTTGATTGCCTTTTTCTAACTTTTTCTACATCCTGTAAACTGTAATAAAATGTAGAACTTGAGTTTGTAAAGATAATTTTTTGTAAATCACCATTGTAATTGATACACTATGTTTTTGTGGAGTTCTGGCAGAATATGCACTGGGCTACTCACTAACTTGACGGCATTTAACAACAATAGCAATCCATGTATGTTATCTTCTCTGTGGAATAATGTGGTGAAATATTTTAATCCTGATTTTAATTCTCCCTTTCACAGACTTAATTAAGTTTAATTCTTGTTGTGAAATGCTGATTTATAGCCACCCCGTAGAGGGTTTCTGAGGAGTGACTGGTGGGTTTGAATGAACGACTTTGTGGTTTAAACTGACCTTGTGGTTCAGTGCAAAAAGTTATCCTAAACACCACACCAGGCCTCCATTTAACATTTGTTGTTGCTAAGTACCTTCGAGTCAATTTCAACCTATTAGCAACACTGTATAGCGTTTCCAAGGAGCAGCTGGTGAGCTTGAACCACTGACTTTACAGTTTAAACGACTTTGCATTCTGATGCATTAGCCCACAGTGCCACACCAGGACTCCCGTTTAACATTTAGGGTTCCCCATATTTCTCTATCAAGGAGCTTTGGTAGCGTAGTGGTTACGAATCGGACTGCTAACCTAAGGGTCATCAGTTTGAAACTACCAGCTGTTCCGCGGGAGAAAGATGAGGCTTTCTGCTCCCGTAAAGATTTAAAGCCTCAGAAACCCTGTACAAGGTCACTGTGAGTCAGAACCGACTCCACAGCACATAACAACACCAATATGCCTCCATCAAGGCCTGGAAAGGGGTCCTTATTTTACCTGCAATTAGTTAAGACTTGGTCTTTTTCTACTCAACTTCCTCTATCTTGGGTTCCTTTCTATAAAACCATATCAGGCATTTGGGGGCTCTGGTGAAGGGGAAAGTGTCGGCTGGAGATGAGTTAGTTTGGGTTGGGTGGGATATATTTATATATATATGTATATGTCTCGTACTCATTCGTGTGTGTAATGGGGTGACTGTATTTGCAGTTGTGAATTTTTTCTTAAACAGGAGCCCCAAATTGTTTCAAGCTCTACAAATTCTATATTTGTTTCTGTGGGCACTACAACTTTCTAGGATTCTCTCTTTTTCATCAACTGAAAATAGAAATGGATACAATCTAAGCAAAATACTACAAAGAAATGAAGTCTGTCTCAAAACACACACGGAATATGAATGCGATATAGACATTTGAAAACTATCTGTTTTCGATTCTCCAATGCCTCTACTCCTTTTATTAGTAGAAATCATCAAAAGCTGACAATGCAACAGTAATCACCTGTCAAAAGGACTGTTCAGGTGTTAAGTAAGCAGTCAGACTTTCCCAGAGCATGTGCCCGGGGGAAAGACAGGTGTCCTGCTGGAAACCACCGGAGTTCCCTGACCAATGAAAACACAAAAAGCAATTACAGTTAGGGATTGTCTACTTGCCGGAGCCCCAAAGGTACATAGTTAAAAGAAAGAACACTCTTCTTTTACCCAGGATGACTATATATATATTTTTTTTTTACCTAGGATGACTATATAAAAACAAAGGAAGTTTTACTTCTTAAGTAAAATTGGATTTTATTGACAATGGTATTATGGGCTTATTTCTGTACTTATCCTATTTTATAATTATAATTAAAAAACAACAGATGAATGAATGTCATTTAAAATGCCTGTTTGAATAGAACGCTGGAGTTCTGGTGTGGCACTGTAGATAAGGACTGGACTGCAAGGTCAGTTTGAACTGCAAAATCAATGGTTCAAACTCACCAGCTGCTCCTTGGAAACCCTACACAGGGTTGCCATGAGTTGGAACTGACAAGGTGGCACTAAACAACAACAAAGGCTGGGTAGGGTTTGCAATTATAGGACTAGCTGGCAGATGACTTGTTAGCCCTGTGTCATTAGATACCAATATGCAAGTCGCATGAGGGGGTCTTGTGTGGTGCTGTAGGATAAATCCTGGATTGCTAACCACAAGGTCGGCAGTTCAAACCCACCAGCAGTTCCTCAGAAACCATATACAGATTCACTAAGCATCGGAACATACTCCACAGCACGTAACCACAATCTCAACCACAACCACAACAGGCCTCATGAGGAGTTGCCCTGCCGGGGACAATCTGCTGTTCTCTGATTTCCAGAGAGGCAAATCCCTGCAGGAACACTCTTCAAACACGGGATCCAGCCCCTCCAGGGCTTCTTCTGGGCCTTGCACCATTGGCCAAGCTTGCCACCCACCTCTGTAAGACTGTGTGTGAGCTGTCTCCTATGTGGGGAGATGTCTCTCAGGAAGCCATTGTTCCATCTAAAACCTCCCAAACCCATTGCCACGGAGTTAGTTCTGACTCCCAGTGACCCTATAGTGATGCTATGAGACAGAGGAGAGCTGCCCCCTTATGTTTGGAGACTGTCAGTCTCGATGGGTGCAGACAGCCTCATCTTTCTCCCTTGGAATGACGGGTGGGTTTGAACTGCTGACCTTGAGGTTGGCAGTCTAACTCGTAACCCACTACACCACGAGAGCGCCTTGTGTCTGTCTCATCTAGAGCTTTCTAAATGTGATCATGATACAGTTTTAACCAGTATTTAACAAACGAGACTCGCTCCCTTCCCCAGCCTATTTAAAGAGAGTATGGAGATTAATTTTAGGTTTCTGAATAATAAAGGTCAGTGCTTTGGGGATCAATAAGGAAATGCAAGTTTGCCTAGTCCCATACAATGGGAGTGTCATCAGCAGGCATTTGAGGCCCTCCAAGGATATGCCCTGCCAGCCTCTCTCATACCATCTTCTTCCTCTAGTCCATCATCCTGAATGCAGGAACAATGCCAGTCAAATCTCCCTGCAGCCATGAAGGCCTTTCCTCTTCTTGAGATGCCTTCTTCATCACCCTGTGTCTGGACACTCTGAGTGTCCTTCTGTGTCCTGTGTCCGGTGGAGTCTGATCTCTAGTGATCCCATGAGCCAGAGTATGACTGTCCCATAGAGACTCCTAGGTTGTCAATATTTGGGGAGCAGATCATTTGAGATTCAAACTGCTAACCTTTTGTTAGCAGCTGAGTGCTTAACTGCTGCACCACCAGACATCCTCTCTGTATCTGTCTCTATCTCTAGATTCTATAAACATATAAAACATTTCTTTCTCCATTTATCTATTGATTGTTTTTCCCCTTGAACCAACTGCAGTCCAGTGCAAAAGTTAAAAAAACAAAGTTATTTTATTTTCACACATCTTGAGTTGTTGTTAAGTGCCGT
>NW_006408521.1:50515745-50535330 GCF_000296735.1 Chrysochloris asiatica
TCTGATCTCTTGACTGCTGCTTCCGCGAATGTTGATAGTTGATCCAAGAAGAATGAAGTCCTTGACAACTTCAATCTTTTCTCCATTGATAAGAATGCTGTTTATTGGTCCAGTGGTTCTGGGTGGGTGATCTCAAACTCGTACCTTGCTAACTGTGTGCGTGAACAAGGGTGTTTTATAACTGACTCAGAGATGTTTTTGATGGAAGAAGACAGCATGCCTGAAGTCTGTCTTGCCTGAAGCCCTGTATACAGTAGGTACTTAACAAACACTGTCATTGAGTCATGAGGGAGGGGAGCAGCAGGTTGAAGCAGGATTAATGGATTCCAAGCCAGAGGTCAGTGACCCCAGGGAACCCTCTTTACTCTCTGAGCTCGCTTCTTCATTTAACAATGGAAATGGTACTGTCTCCCTTGCAGAACTGCTGTGAGGTTCAGTAAGATGTTGTCCCTGGTGGAAAGCAGGCTCTCTGGAGAGTCTGTATCTAGAGCTGAGATTGTGGAAGTTGGGAATGGAGTAAGAGGCAGAAACCAGATCCTGCAGGCAGTGTGGGTCAGATTAGTCTAATAATGGGGTTTTCTCCTGAAAGCATTAGGGACCCCCTGGAGGGCTCTAGGTGGCAGAGGGAAGGGGTTGACCCTGGCTTTTTGGAAGGACTCTCTGGTCACAGCCTAGAGAGCAGCTGGCAGTCAGGAGGACAGCTAAGAGGCTCCATTGCAACCCTAGTGAATCATGCTAGTCCTCTGTGCAGAGAAAGGAGCCGAGGGTGGAGAGGAGTGGGTGGACTCTGCAGCTCCTTGGGAGGCAGCAGTAGCAAGGCTTTGGGTTTGTTAGGTTCAGTGGGGACATGAGAGAACTGTCCAAGCGGCGGAGTGAAGACCACCTCTTGATTGTTTGCTCGTTCAGCATGGCGGCTCCAATGAGATGCTGAACAGGGGCAGAGGAACCCTTTTTGGGACAAGACAGAGTTGAGCTTTAGACACAAGGGACCTGTGGACTGACTCCCACCAAGCCAACAAGCTCCAAGGGAGAATCTGCTTCTACAAACAAGCCTTTGGAGTTCGCTGAACATCTGCCTCATTCCTTGCTAACTCGCTGATACTAGTACCCTGTGCCCCAGATGCGGGTGAAAGAGACAAGTCTGGAGTTTTCATTCTAGATTGAGAAGCGTGTGATAAACACGCAACCAGGATGCAAATAGGTTCGTCTCAGGCTTTGAGAAATGGAGCCAGAGAATGGGAGTGTTCAGCGTATGTGACATGGGGGTGTAACTTCACTTTACCACGCTGGTTGAGGCTAGCCACGTAGCCTCCTTGAGCCTGGCTTCAGCATCTGCACATGGCATGAGCTTTCCTGACTCCAACACGTTAGCTGCCATCAAGCCAATTCCAATTCAGGGCAACCCCATGTGTCTAGACTAGAAGTGCCCCATAGGGTTTTCAAGGCTATTATGACCTTTCAGAAACAGATCACAAGGCCTGTCTTCCACGGTGCCTTTGGATGGGTTTGAACCACCAGTCTTTTATAGCCCAGTGCTTTATTGTCTGCACCACCTGGGGGGATTCTGAAAGACAACTCTAAGCTCCATCCATAGGAGACATTTCTATCAGATAAGGTTGCCCTGGAGGCTTAGGAAGGTATGGCTCTGCCCTGGTGTCCCTGATGGTACCTAGAAGGAGAGAAGGGTGTTTGCCCAGCACTTTTCTTAGACTCAAAGGTCCTGGTCTGGGGAAGGGTTCAGACCTTGACTTCAGACTCTTGTGCTTCTAATTCTCAACCTTCCAGGACTGGGGGCTGGAGGCCAGGTCTTAGCTGCACTGCGCTTTGTGGCCACTAGAGGGCTCGCAGCTCACAGTCTTGATGGCCAATAAACCTTCCATGTTCGCTCCTGACACAAGTTGATTGAATGGGGACCCAACCCTGCAATGTTCGAAATTACGATTTAATTATGTACGATCGTTGGACAAATTATAAGCACTTCTGTAATAACTAAACATTAATTTTAGCATCTTAATTTTATAAATGTTTAAATGTGTTGTTCATGCAGAGTCATTCATATGCAGATGAGTAAATCAAATATGGAGTTCATAATTTTCTGGAGGTTTTATCCTTTGAAATTAAATTTCCCCATTAAAGTTTTTCCTTTGTTGTCACCCTCAATCAGCTGTTTGGTTGGTAATTATTCTCTTATTGCAGTACACATGTCTCTGTGGTTTCATCTGCCGAATTCGTTAATCATCCCCCGTTGAAGACTCAGCATCTGCCTCTCCAGTATCAAACTGAAAATAAGCAAAACTCTGAATAATGGGGGAGCTGTACGGGGGTCAATGAAGCCTTTCACTGGGCCTCAGGGTTCACATGCCATCTTCGGACCAACACCAGCATGGGAAGGAACATTTGGATGACGGTTCAGCCTTTGCTTAGATGGAAATTATCCCATGTCATGGTGAGTTTGGGGGCTGATAGGAGGTCAGCAGGTGGATATGGGCTCCTCCTCTTCTGAGTAAATCACACAAAGGACAGTGCTCAAGGTGGCCATTGGGCACAGAGTGTTTCCAGCTGGATGACTCCCAGTGCATTTGGTCATCTTTATCAGCCACCAACCAACCGTCCATCACTTGCAACAAAAACCATGCCAATTGGAGCTTCAAGGTCTTAAAGTCCTCCAGAGTAAGAAGAACTTTTCATAAGGCTGGCAACACTAACACCCTAAAAAAAAACAACCTTTCTTTACAACAAGACCTCTTTAAACTGAAAATACCTGTAGAAAGATAATTCATAAAAGCTAACTACTTTTATGCTTCAGCACCACCTGGGGTTTCTAAAAGACAGCTCTAAGCTCCATCCATAGGAGACATTCCTATCAGATAATGTTGCCCTGGTGTCCCTGATGGTGCCTAGAAGGAGAGAAGGGTGTTTTGAACTACAAGATTGGCGTTCAAGGTTAGCTGACTTTCAGGATCTTTGTCAACATGGCATGGGGGATAGTTGTTCAAGGTGACTGTGGCAGCTTGGTGGACTTAAGTTCCACAGTATTCGGTGGAGGAGGGCATTCCTGCGTGTGTGACTCTCCATGATTCTAGAAGACAAAAGGAGCCTTGTTTATGGCCCAGACTCAGCCAGTCGGATGCTCTTGAATGGAACATGGATCTTAAGAGCTATGGCATGCCAGTAAAGGGACACTGAGAGGTGCCTCAGAGCCAGGGCAAGGGAGCAGTTGGGTGTCCAGGGGATCTATCTTAATGGAGTTCTTCTTCAGGTGTGATTTTCTGTTGTTTGAACTTCACTTCTTAATGCCTGGGTTTTGGCTTTTGAGTCTGGCTTTGTCTTTTCAACCAATTCTGTGAAACTCATCCAAAGAATAGCTAGTCTACTTAAAATAGCTAGATTTGGTTTCTTTCCTTTACAAATACGACCCCTGATGTAGCTACTGGTGTAGTAGCTCATCTTCTTCACCTCTCAGTTCTTTTTCTTCCCATCTGAGGTTGAGTTGTCTTTTTGTGCACCTGGTGTGAGCTGTAGGATAGACGCAGTCTCTCTGTTTCAGGCACCTCATCTTACGCAGCTAAAACCACAGCATGTCCCCAGCATTTAATGAGACTCCCAGTCAAGCCCTACTCCCTGGCTCTTCCTGGATAGCTGGTCATCCTCTGGCCTATGGCTACATCCTCTTTCTAGAAACACCAGGCTTGGAAGGGTGAATTTTCAAATCAAAGCCCTGGGATTCTACCCCAGACTCTGATGTTTACATCTGTGTGTCTTTGAGCCCAATTCTTCATTTCTTTATCTCAAGTTCCTCATCTGAAGAATGGGTATAATAATAGTACATAGCTCATAAAGCTGACGTAAGGATTAAATTCATCAAAATAGGTCAAACATCTCAACAGTGTTCTCTGGCACACATAGGAATGCATGTTAGGTACTAAGCAATAATTTGTTAGCTCATTATTCCCTAAGACAGGAGTGGAGAATCTTTATTTTTTTTTAACAAAATTGGGTACATCACTCGTGGGCCATACAAAATTATCAACTTAAAAATTAGCCTGCTAGATTTGGTCAAATGTTTAATTAACTCACCCCTAATACGGAAGCTGTGGGTTAATGTGCCAGACTGCAAAGCCATTTGAACTGCAAGGTCAGCGTTCAAGCCCACCAGCTGCTCCTTGGAAAACCTATTATATAGGGTTGCTATGGGTTGGAATCAACTCGACAGCACTTAACAACAACAACATGGGATAATGCACTGGACTGCAAAGTCAGTTTGAGGTGCAAGGTTGGTGGTCCAAACCCACCAGCTGCTCCTTGGAAAACCTATACAGGGTCATTGTGAGTTGGAACCTACTTGACGGCACTTAACAAAAACAAAAACTGATGTGATGGTTGGAGTTGGGGTGTGGCACTGTGGATCCACAAGGTTGGCAGTTCAGATGCACCAGCCACTCCTCAGAAACCCTATACAGGGTAGCTATGAGTCAGAACAGACTCGAAAACACTTAACAACAACAACAAAGTGATGGCTGGAACTGTGGCTGCCTTGGGCTTTATATGGCTGGCAGGAGTCCTGGTGTGGCACTGTGGGTTAATGTGCTGGACTGCAAAGTCGACCACATGGTCAGCGGTTCAAGCTCATGAGCTGCTCCTTGGAAACCCTATACAGGGTTACAATGGGTTAAAACCAACTCGATGGCACTCAACAACAATACAGCTGGTGGACTGGACGTTCCACCCCCTCCCCCGCAAGAGTCCTTAAATCGTACCCTGTACTCTGTTGTAAGGAGCTCCGGTAGCGTTGTTGTTGTTAAGTGCCATCGAGTCGGTTCCGACCCATAGCGGCCCTGAACAGGGTTTCCGAGCCTGTAAATCTTTACGGGAGCAGATCGCCTCATCTTTCTCCCGCGGAGCGGCTGGTAGTTTCGAACTGCTGACCTTACGGGTCGCAGCCCGATTCGTAACCACTACGCTACCGTAGTGGTTACGAATCAGGCTGCGACCCGCAAGGTCAGCAGTTCGAAACTACCAGCCGCTCCGCGGGAGAAAGACGAGGCGATCTGCTCCCGTAAAGATTTACAGGCTCGGAAACCCTGTTCAGGGCCGCTATGGGTCGGAACCGACTCGATGGCATTTAACAACAACAACAACAACCCTGTTGTGGCATTAAATAACTTTGACTCATAAAAAAGTTACTCTTTTGACAATTCCAAGTATGTCCACCAGGAGGCTTCCTTTTGATGGTCTTGTCTTTTGTGATTGTTAGTTGCTGTTCAGTGAGTTACGATTTGTGGTGACCCCATGTTGTAGATTAGCAGTACTCCGTGGGATTTTCAAGGCACATCACCAGGCTCTCTTCCAAGGAACCTCTGGGTGGGCTCAAACCACCAACCTTTCAGTTAGTCGTTGTTGTTTTTGAGTGCCGTTGAGTTGGTTCTGACTCCTAACAACCCTGTATAGGGTTTTCCAAGAGTGACTAATGGGCTTGAACCACTGACCTTGAGGTTCAAACTGACCTTGCAGTCCAGTGCTTATCTTACAGTGTCACACCAGGTTCCTTAGTTGAGTGCTTAATTCTTAGTGCTATCCAGGAACTCCTGGCCTTAATAAAGGAAGGATATTGGAAATGCGGCTATAGGGACCACGAGGCAGATGGGATCGTGTGCCTGGATTGGGGGCTGTGGAGTTCGGCAGACCTGGGTTCCACCCTTTGCTTCTTGCTAGCCAGACTGTGACACAAGATGACAAGTCATCTGATCCGCCATCTTGCTTCAGTTATTCATTTTCTTTAGAACATTACTACTCACCAGGTCCCTTGTTTCAAAGGCAAACCTGAAGCCTACATTCCCAGAGATTCAGGTCCCCCAGGACAGCCGCATTGTAAATCTGCCCTCAAGGGGAATCGACTGCAAGAAGTTCATGGACCAGAGTTCCAGAAATTAAGCCCCCTTCTCTTTTTAAAGGGGTATACTGTTGTCATCGTTGCTTTAGAATCGTCTTTGTAACTCTTTGCTAACCTAAAGTTACTTTGGAAAGGACGGAAGTGAAAACAAAGCCAGAAAACACTGCCAAATAGATTGGGAGTTACGACGTTGTAGGGAAGACTGAGTTGACCCAATTTCTAGGGACTGAATAGAACCCCTCCAAAAGATTTCCAAGGCTGAAACGCTTTACGGAAGCAGACAGCCACATCGTTTTCCCAAGGAGTAGGTGGTGGGTTTGAACCTCCAACCTTTCTGTTAGCGGCTGAATATTTAACCCCTGCCTCACCAGGGCTCCTTGCTAATGTGTTCTTATTAAGTGCTGTTGAGTCAGTTCCGACTCACAGTGACCCTGTATAGGGTTTCCAAGGAGTGGCTATTGGGTGTGAACCACCAATCTTGCTGTTGGCAGTCCACTGCTTATCCTACAGCACCACCCCACAGCTTCAACCCCATTAAGACACTTTTACCTCTTTGAGCATTGTAGGAAAAATTACAAATTGCTGTTAGGTTTTTGGAGTCCTGGTGTGGCACCGTAGGATAAACACAGGACCACAAGGTCAGTTTGACCTGCAAGGTTGGCGGTTCGAACTCACCAGCTATTCCTCAGAAACCCTATACAGGGTCGCTATGAATTATAACTGACTCCACAGCACTTAACAACAATATTAAGACAAGAAAGTGATGCATGTCTAAAACCTTTAGCTAAAAAAAAATAATTAGAGCTGCTAGAGTCCTGGTGTGACGCTGTGGGTTAACGCACCAGACTGCAAAGTCATTTGAATTGAAAGGTCGGTGGTTCAAGCTCACCGGCTGCTCCTTGGAAACCCTATACAGAGTCGCTATGGGTCGGAACCGACTCGATGGCACTTAACAAGGACAACAACATTCTTCTACATTAGAATGTTCAATTCGAGTTACCTTGCCAAATTTTGGAGCTTGGAAGCTTAAAGAGTTTTGATTTGATATAATAATCTAGGGGTTTTTTTTTGTTTCATTTTTTTCTTTTTTTTATATCCAACTTCCTGCATCCAGTAGCAAATCTACTCTGTGTGCCTCCAGTTTACAAGTACCTGCTTCTAAGGAATACTACCTTTGTTAGGTACAAGTTAGGACTCCTGGGCCCTGGGCCTCTCTTACCCTGGCTTCATAGCTACCCCTTTGCCCTGAATATTCTCCTGCTAGACAGGGATCAAGAAAGGGGATCAAGAAAAAGGGACGGCATCTCTAGTCCAACCAGAACAGTAGCACTGAGCGGAAAGGCCTGGAGACAGAGAGAAGGGTATCAGGACCTGAAACCTCGATAGAAGCAGCTGGTCACAATCAGACGAGATGACCCATGAAGATAGTGCCGAGAGCTGACAACTGCAGAAGGCACTCCATTTCCCAGAAGCCTGTACCCATTCATTAAAAATCAATGAATATTCAACATACCACTCCTCCTAATCAATATGTATTAGCCCACTCTTGGAGGAGGAGATTTCATACCTTTATAAGCCAGTGTACCCCAACTCTGAAGTGTCTTCACTTGTGAAGACAGACCCACTTCTCTCTCTGAAGTGAACTTTCACTTTGCAACAAAGAGTTTCTAAGTGAATGTTTATTGTTTGTGTGTGACTGAGAAGCGGTGACTCCGTGGGACTCATCCTTTAGACCCTCCCGAGAGCGAGAGGGACCAAGGAAAATGTGACCCCCTGTCAGCAAAGGAAGCATGGCGAGGTAAAACATGTACATGAAAGTCTCAGCATGATGCCAACAGTAAGCAATCTGAGCTTTGGGGGACACTGGGAGTTCCCCAGTTCTTGGGGTGTTGTGAAGACACCTAAATGGAAAACTCTTCCAGCAGGGAACTTTATCAATGCAAAGCAATGACTCTTTTCCCTTGCCCCCTCTAACTCTGTTCTGCTGTTTGAAGGGTGGTCATGTTGCTTGAAGGACAGTCAGCATGCGAAGGGCTCCTAGGATCAGCAGCCAAGCTCCTAACTCTTGAGGCTGGATTTTCTCACATAACCCATCTACCGAGAAATCTTTACATCTCCTCATGCATGGAAAAACTTAACAAATCATCTCAATGTACGGTGTTTGTTTTAGTATTTTTCTAAATTGAGCGAGACCTAAAGATGGTATCAAGATGGCGGAAACCCCAGAAAGCAATGGCGACGCTGCTGTGCAAGATGAGGAGGGCGGTGATCACGTTGATTGTGGGTTTTGAGCTCTTGCATTCTGTGTTGCTTCATTTACAGTGTGTAATTGCAGGGACAGCAAAACCATGGTGAAGGAAACCTCCTGGTGAATTCTGTCTGATGCTCAAAGAGAAGCATCTGCTACTTGCTAATTATTTGACAGATGCATGATGTTGTGGATACAGGAGCTGCTGTGTAGCAATGCCCCGAACCACAGAGGCAGGGCTTGTTCCTGAGCAATTTGTAGGATTCACCACCCTCCACCTTCACCCCCACCCCTCCATCGCCAACTAATCTCTAGGAACAGGAACTGAGATGAGAATCATCCCATTGTGTAGCTTGGGTTTCTAAGGCTAGGTCTAAAGACAATGGTCACCCATGAGTTATCTTTGAAAGACCGTGTCTTAGAGGGTGCAGTTATTCTTGGGAGTGGTGGGTGGTCTGCCCAGGGTACTTGCTTGCAAAAAAGCTGTGCCTTCGGGTACTGGCCCCTGTGTGTGTGTGGAAGGGAAGAGACCTCTGCCTCACGCCTCACTTCAAACTGATCCACAGAAGCCGCTGCAGCCTCGGACAGGTCTCCCAAGAGGCTGGCCTGCATTCTAATTGTTTTTGAAAATGGTGTTGAAGATATAAGGACTCAATTGCTCCCCATGTTGCATCACCTCTAATTTGATCTGGTCTTGGACCCTCTCCCCGCTGTGGTTCTGGAGCTGTGGACCTTTGATGCTGTTGGCTGTACTGTTACCTCAGTCACTCCTCTGGGAGTGTGGCTTTGCTAACCCACCAAGAGACCCCACCACCACATCCCACTTCCCCAAATGGTCCCCTAGTCCTTCAGACATTTCTCTTCTTTGGTTCTGAACTCAGTCTGGTTGGGTTAGAGCATCTGTAATGAGGAATATAATACCACATGTGCCCAGGGACAATCTGAGCCATTGATCCTGAATACAAATCACAAAAACCCTGGTGACTCTTGTTGGAATTCTTTCAGGAACCATGTTAAAACCATCTGCAAACTTCTGAAGAGGATGTGCCCAACATAATGTAGTCCTGTCTTGATGGCTTATGACGGGTCCTTGTCATTTGGCCATGCAATGTACACTAAAGACTGACGACCAGAAGACTTGTGGGATGACAGCAAAAACATCATACAGGAAAAAAGCAAAGGGTCATGAAGAACACAAGAAAGAAGGAAAAGACCAAAATGGATGTCAGAAGAAATGTACATAGACTAAGAGGTAGCCGCTTGAACGGAATCAGGAAACACTGAAACTTGTTCTCCAGCATAGAGATGCTAAAGCAAATGGAAGAAATGAGGAGGTAAAAGAGCTGATCAGAAAGTTTCAAAGGTCAGTTCAAGAAGACAAAGTCAAGTATTAAAATGACATGTGCAAAAACCTGGAGTTAGAAAGCCAAAAGGGAAGAACATGCTTCGCATGTCTCAAGCTGAAAGAACTGGAGAAAACATTGGGCCTCAACTTGCAATATTAAAAGATTCTATGGGGAAAATATATGATGCAGGAAACATCAAAAAAAGAAGGAAGGAATGCATGGAGTCACTGTACCAGAAAGAAATGGTCGATGTTCAGTCATCTCAAGAGGTAGCATATGATCAAGAGCCAATGGCACTGAAGGAAGAAGTTTAAGGTGACTGAGCATTGACAAAGAACAAGTCTCCAGGAACTGATGGAATGCAAATGGAAATCTTTCAACAAACTGATGCAGCACTGGAGGCACGCACTCATCTATGCCAAGAAATTTGGAAGGGAGCTACCTGGTTAACTGATTGGAAGAGATTCATATTTGTGCCTATTACAAATAGGTGGCCCAACAGAATATGGAAATCACTGGACAATAATATTAATATCACATGCAAGTAAATTTTTTCTAAAGATAATTCGATGATGGCTGCCACAATACATTGGCAGAGAACTGCCAGAGAGTCAAGCTGGATTCAGATGAGGATGTGGAACAAGGATATCATTGCTGACATCAGATGGATCTTGGCTGAAAGCGGAGAATACCAGAAAGATGTTTGCCTGTGCTTTATTAACTAGACAAAGACTTTCAACTTTGTGGATCATGTCAAGCTATGACAACACTGCATAGAATGGGTATTCCAAAACACTTCATTGTGCTCATGGGGAAATGTACATAGACTAAGAAGCAGCCATTTGAATGGAATCAGGAAACACTGAGGGGTTTAAAACCACAAAGAGGTATGCCAAGGGTGTATCCCTTCACCATGCTTATTCAATCTATGTACTGAGCAAATAATTAGAGAAGCTGAATTATATGAAGAAGCACGTGGCATCAAGATTAGAGGAAGACTCATTAACAACTTGTAATATGCAGAGGACACAACCTTGCTTGCTGAAAGCAAAGAAGACTTAAAATACTTACTGTTAAAGATCAAAGACCCCAGCTGTCAGTATGGGTTGCACCTTAATGTAAAGAGAACAAAATTTCTCACAACTGGACCAACATATTTTGTTTTTGTTTATTGATTAGCGCTGCCGAGTCTGTTATAAATAACATCGTGATAAATGAAGAAAAGATTGAAGTTGTCAAAGACTTGGTTTTGCTTGGATCCACTCTAAATACTCATGGAAGCAATAGTCAAAAAATTAAACAACACATTGCATTGGGCAGGTCTGCTGCACAAGATCTCTTTAAAGTGTTCAAGAGCAAAGATATCCATCAGTTTGAGGACTAAGGTGCACCTGATGCAAGCCATGGTATTTTCAATAGACTTGTATGTATGTGAAAGTTGGACAATGGATAACATAGAAGAATTGATGCATTTGAGTTATGGCATTGGAGAAGAATATTGAAAGTATTATGAACTACCAGAAGAACAAACAAATCTGTGCTGGAAAAAGTACAGCCAGAATTCTTAGAAATAGATGGTAAGACTTTATCTTTCATATTCAGGCATGTTATCAGGAAGGGCCAGTCCCTTTAGAAGGACATCAAGGTTGATAAAGAGGAAAAACAGTGAAAAAGAGGAAGACCCCTAAGGAGATGGATTGGCACAGTGGCAGCAGCCATGGGCTCAAGTGTAAGAACAATTGTGAGCTCTGCGCAGGACGGGGCGGTGTTTCGTTATGTTGTGCACAGGGTTGCTGTGAATCGGAACTGACTTGGCAGCACCTAACAACAGCAACAACAACAATTGTTTTCAGAATGGACTCATTAACAATAGCTAATAACTATGTCCATGCCACAAATCCAAACCAAGCAAGAACCTGGTGAGAAAAGCTTTCTGTGGACAGTATTTTCCTGATGGGGTGGCTGCGTTGTTTGTATGATGTGAGTAACTGTCCACTTGTCTGTCACTGTTCCAAGGACTGCTCCCACATGACAAGGGTGGGCATGGGCAGACACCTTAGCTCACTTGTGCATTTGATGCCAGGAGATGAACAGATATCAGATTTTTTATTTTTTAATGTTTTATTGTGGAGGTCAGAATTTTAAGAACAACCAATATTGAGGGAAACTCTCTCACTGCCACCATTATGCAAAGAGTAGACCTACACAGAATTGCAAGATGTTTTGTTTTGTCTTGTTTTCGTGTTTGTTTGTTTTTCCCAGATCTGCATAAAAACGAGCTACTTGGCTGTACCAGTTCACATACCAGTGATCTCTGATATGCTAATATGTAGGTTGTCAATGAAGGTTGTGGTCTTTCAGTATGGACTGCAACTCAATGTAAAGAAAACAAAAATCTTCACCACTAGGCCAGTAAATCATATCGTGATAAATGGAGAAACGATTGTAGTTGTCAAAGACTTCATTTTGCTTGGATCCACTATCAACACTCATGGAAACAGCAGTCAAGAAATTAAATGATGCATTGCATTAGGCACATCTGCTGCACTCTTTGAAAACTCTCTAGAGTTTTCAAAAGCAAAGATGTCAGTTTGAGGACTAAGGTGGGTCTGACCCATGCCATGGTATTTTCAATGGCTTCATATGCATTTGAAAGTTGGGCAATGAATAAGGAAGACCGTAAATGAATCTATGCATTTAAATTATGGTGCTGGAGAAAAATATTAAAAGTCCCATAGACTGTTAGAAGAACAAACAAATCTGTGTTGAAAGAATTGAGTCAGAATGTTCCTTAGAAACAGGGATGGCCAGATTTCATCTCTCAACTTCAGACATATTATCAGGAGGGACTAGTTGCTGAAGAAGGACATCATGCTTGGTAAATCGGAGAGTCAGCAAGATAAAGAGACAACCCTCCAAAGAGATGGACTGGCACGGTGGCACCAGTTCTTGGCTCCAGTGTAACAACAATTATGCAGATGGTACAGGACTGGAAGTGTTTCGTTCTGTTGTGCAGAGGCTCACTATGAGTTGGAACTGACTCCATGGTACCTAACAACAACAGCAGGTTGCCACAGCAGCGGTTATATATTTCTTGTTATTAGTTTTTCAAGTGGTTAAAATATATTTTTAACTAACACCCATTTCAATACAGTGCCTGAAGTAGGTCCAAGTTTGCAACCACCACATTCTAGGACTTCAGAAAAGATATTCCTTTTCTCCTTCATCCTACCAGCATCTGCAGAAACAGACAGACACAGGGATGAAGCAAAATGGCAGAAGAGTCTCGCTGAGAGTCATTGAGATTAACTTAGTGAATGGGCCCATGAACCTGTAACTGGGCTCACGGCTACAAAATTCTCACGGAAGTAGTACCTCCCTCTGTGTGTCCCAAGCTTTGGCCACGTGCCACCCACTGTTCTCAACACATGTGTGCTTCATTTTAGCATCTGGAGCCCCAAATTCTCCAGTGGTCACTATTATTGCTACTGTCTTGGAACTGAAGTACAGAGAGATTAGAAGACTTGCTCAAAGTCAACCGGGAAAGGGGGCAGAGTGGAGGTTTGAATCCAGATCTGCAGATATTAAATCCAGACCACATCCCAAATCAGTCTAATTGCAAGTGTCTTCTTCTCTCTCACTCTGTATATTTATAACAAATAAATAGCTTGGGCGGCACAGGGGACCTGAACACACACACACACACACACTATCCATCAGTCTTATGGTTGGAAGATTCATTCCTCCCTCACATTCCCCCTCCTCATCTTGGTGTTTCTATGACACTGTCTGAGTGATCAACACTGATTGTGAACAGGGCTGTTTTAAAGGCTGAGCAAGACCAGGATGCTTGGGCTAACAGTCAAAACAACTCTATGTGTTGTTGTAATGGAAAACAAAAAACAAAACTCAGTTCTTAAAATGAGATTGGTTGTTGTGTGCTGTTGAGTCAGTTCCGATTCCTAGTTTTTCGGTATGCGGTTTCTGAGTGTGGCTGCTGGGTTGGAGGTATCAGTCTTGTGGTGAGCAATCCACCAACCCTTCAATTATCAACATCCAGTGCACACCAGGACCCCTACTCTAACGTCCACTCCTGGTAAATCCTGTGAAGGCAGTTGGGCCTGGTAGAGCCCTGGACGATGATGTGTCAGATTGCATTGTATAGGGATGTTCATACAGTCAGGCCATCCCTTAATCAGTGATGCTAACTTTGATCACATGGTTAAAGTGGTGGCCCCCTCCTCATTTTTCCCTTGTAATCAGTAAGTACAGTAAAGGAAGGGCTCATGAAGCCTCTTTGACCAGGACTAAATGATTGAATGAAACTCAGATTTTTGTGGAACTAAACTGGTCTTTTCACATGCCCACCCCAGGACTCTTGGTTTGTTTACTTACATTCATCAGAGAGCAGGGGGGCTCTGTGAGATAAGCACTGGACTGCTGGTGGTGGGAACCTACCAGCATCTTTTCAGGGGAAAGATGAGGCAGTCTATCTGTCTCTGTAATGATTGGCAGCCTCAGTAACTCTGTGTGCAGCTCTGCTTCACCTGGCAGGGGCCACTCTAAGACAGCATCGACTTGACAGCAGTGAGTTTGGCTTTTTGGGTACTTGACTCCTGGTGTGGTGCTGCCGGTTAATGCACTGGACGTCAAGGTCAGTTTGAACCACAAGGTCAGCAGTTCAAGCTCACCAGCCATTCCTGAGGTTACTGTTAAGTGCCATTGTGTCAGTTCTGACCCATAGTGACCCTGTAGAGGGTTTCCGAGGAGCAGCAGGTAAGCTTGAACCACCGACCTTGAAGTTCAAATGGCTTTGTCGTCTGACGCATTAACCCATAGTGCCACACCAGGACTCCAGCCATTCCTAAGAGGCCCTATACAAGGTCGTTATGAGTTGGAAGCGACTGGAAGGCACTTAACAACAACAACAACAACAGAGGAACAAGTTTTACTTGAACCCGGAGGAAACAACAGAGAAACCAAGAGCATTGGTTTGATAGACTTGATACTCCATGGGACAATGACATGGCATTTCAAGACTGTTGTTGTTAGGTGATATCGAGTCTGTACTGACTCATAGCAACCCTATGAACAACAGAACGAAACACTGCCCAGTCCTGGGCCAGCGTCACAATTCTTGCCACGCTTGAGCCCATTGATGCTGCCACTTGACCAATCCATCTCACTGGGGTCTTCCTCTTTTTCTCTGACCCTCCACCTTACCAAACATGATATCCTTCTCCAGTGACTGGTCCTTCTTGACGATATGTCCGAAGTATGAGAGATGAAGTTTGGTCATCTTGGCCTCCAGGGAGCATTCTGGCTGCACTTCTTCCAACATAGATCTCTTGGTTCTTTTGGCAGCCCATGACACTTTCAAAATGGAGGGCCAATTCAAAAGAGCTGAGGAGACACAGTATCTAATTGCAGTGTGTAGTGAGACCCAGGAAAACCAGAAACGACCGGACTGCCGTGTTTTTGCAGGTCTCACATGTTTTCCACCTTTGACAGGATGCAGGGTACGACTTTTCTATTCTGTCAGTGGAAAGGATCCCTGGCAGTGTAGTGGCTTATGAATTGGGCTGCTAACCAAAAGGTCACCTAACAACCATCACAACCTACATCTGTAGCTATTGAAAGAGAGAGAGAAGAGGAAAAAACAAATGTGGCAAAATGTTCATAGCTGATGAAATTAGTGAAAAAGCAGGTGTGTTCCTTGTGGTGTTCTGTAGATTTGCTGCTGTCCAGTGCAGTTGAGTTGGTTCTGACTCACAGTGACCTTGTATAGGGTTTCTAAAGAGTTACTGGTGTGTTTGAACTGCTAACCTTGCAGTTACAAGTCCAGTGTTTATCTTACAGAACCACGCCTGGACTCCCATTTTATAGATTTAAAATATTTCCAAAATAAAAACCCAGGAAGCCATCCAGGTCTAGATGACTTGAGTTCACCTAGGTGCTAGTCTATATCCACCCCATTGTCTGTGCTTCTGCTACTGACCAAACACTTATCCCATCACTTGCTTTAGCCTAAAAGAGCCCCTGCTTCAGAGATGGAAGAGTGTATTGAACTGCCCTGCCTGGCAGGTCGACAAGGACCTTGACCTATACATTATTGATCTTCTGCATTACTCACCAGCACAAATCCAAAGACAATCCTTGGGGTTGCTTACCTGAACTGACCTTACTTCAACTCCATCTTGCTTTTCCCTGTGCAGATAAATGAGGTTGTTGGTGTAGAGACCTACTGATCATGGAACTTGAAAGAGGGCGAAGCTGTTACTTTACTGCTTTGACAAAGGTTAGGAAGAAGGAAGGCAGGACACCATTCTCATTAGCACCCTTTGCGTGGAGACAGGGAAAACATCTTGTGAATATCACTTATTACTTGGGTGTCAGAGCAAGTTGCGTCCTAGAACGTTATAAAGCGGACCTGTGAATTGAATAAGGAGAAGAGCTTTAGGTAAAGTGGGAAGAGGACCAGCTTGCCTTTCAGCCTGGTGGTATCATTTTCTCAATCTGTCCTCCACGGACAGTTCCTGATCAGCAAGTGGATTACCAGAGGTCGAGGAGGGACGAGTAGCTCCAGAGAGAACACAATATCCACTCTCATACTCCTCTCGCCAGAATCTGTGCCATCTCTCCAAGTGTTCAATCATTAGTTCCTTGATTGATGGAGACTGATCTTGTTCTCCTGATGAAACCTCTGTATCCTTTATGCCTTCTGTATCCCCCACATTTCCCTTGATGCTGTTTGATACCAAAACAATAGTATCTTGGCTCATAACAAGATATTTGGCAGCCAAGGTAATGAATACCTTAGATTTTAAGGGTTCAGTCAGGTCCCAGGGAGAGAAACAAATTCCAATCAAACTGACTTCAACAGATGTGGCAGGCAATGCAGTGGCAAAATTAACTGATAAATCCAGAGAGCTTCAGGCATTGACTCAGGGGCTCATCGGTGTCCATAGGACTCTGATCTTTCTCAAAGCTTACCTTTATTCTCCTCCATTCTTTCACCATACTTATTCAATCTGTATGCTGAGCACATAACCTAACTGGAGAAGCTGGATTATATGGAGAAGAATTATGGCATCAGGATTGGAGGAAGACTCCAATCTGCATTATGCACATGATACATACAACCTTGCTTGTTGAAAGCCAAGAGGATTTAAAATACTTACTGATGAAGATCAAAGACGATGCCTTCAATATGGATTGCACTTCAATGTAAAGAAAACAAAAATCCTCACATCTAACCCAATAAATAACATCATGATATATGGAGAAAAGATTGGAGTTGTCAAAGGCTTCATTTTGCTTGGATCTACAATTAGCACTCATGGAAGCAACAGTTAAAAATTAGATGAGGTATTGCTTAGGCAAATCTGTGGTACAGGACCTCTTTAAAGTGTTCAAGAGCAAAGATATCAGTTCAAGGACTTGTGCCTGATACAAGCCAAAGTATTTTCAATAGCTTCTTATGCATGTGAACATTGGACAGTGAATAAGGAAGACCATAGAAGAACTGGTGCATTTGAGTTACAGTGTTGCAGAAGAAGATTAAAAGTACTATGGACTTCTAGAAGAACAAACAAATCTGTGTTGGAAGAAGCACAACCAGAATGCTCCTCAGACATCCTTCAGACACATTATCAGAAGGGACTTAGTCCTTGGAGAAGGACATCATGCTAGGCAAAGTGGATGGTCAGCAAAAATGAGAAAGACCTTCAATGAGATAACCTGGCACAGAGTCAGCAGCAATTGGCTCAAAGCACATCAACAGTTCTGACTCCTAGAAACCCAGTACAGGGTTCCTGAGAAGCAGCTGGTTCGCTTGAACCACTGACCTTGTGGTTCACAGTCCAGTGTTTATCCTACTGCTGATAACATGTCCAGATGATGAGAGAAGAAGTCTCACCAATTTGACTTCTAAGGAGCATTCTGTCTGTCCTTCATCCAATACAGATTTATTTGTTCTTCTGGAAGCCCACGGCACTTTCAAAATTCTTCTCTAACACCATAACTCAAATGAATCAATGCTTCTGTGGTCTTCCTTATTCATTGTCCAGCTTTTACATGCTTATGAGTCTATTGAAAATTCCATGGCTTGGGTCAGGTGCACCTTAGTCCTCAAATTGGTATCTTTGCTCTTGAGCACTTAAAAGAGGTCGTGTGTAGCAGATTTGCCTACTGCAATACATCATTTGATTTCTTGACTGCTGCTTCCAAGAGTGTTGATAGTGGATGCAAACAAAATAATGTCTGATAATTTTTATCTTTTCTCCATTTATCATGATGTTATTTATTGGTTTAATTGTAAGAATTTTGTTTTATTTATACTGAGGCACAATCCGTACTGAAGGCTGTGCTCTTTGATCTTCATCAGTAACTATTTTAAGTCCTCTTCACTTTCAGCAAGCAAGGTTGTATCATCTGCATATCGCAGGTTGTTAACGCGTCTTCTTCCAACCCTTCCAATCCAGTTCTTCTTCATATAATCCAGCTTCTTGGATTATTTGCTCATCATACTGGACCACGGACCACAAGGTCAGTGGTTCATACCTAGCAGCTGCTCTTCAGAACAGAAACCCTATGCAGGGTCATTATAAGTCAAATGGACTCATGGCATTTAACAGCAGTTGAATAAGTATGGTGAAAGAATACAGCCCTGGCCCAAACCTTCCCTAATTTTAAACCATTCAGTATCTCCTGTTTCTATTGGAACCACTGCCTCTTCTCTGTACAGGTTCCTCATCAGCACAATCAAGTGTTCTGAAATGCCCATTTTGTACAATGTTATCAATAGCTTTTCATGATCCACACAGCCAAAACCCTTTGCATAGTCAGTAAAGCACAGGTAAACATCTTTCTGGTATTCTCTGCCAATGATATGCCCAGTGCCACGTCCTCTTCTGAATCCAGTTTGAGTTTCTGGCAGTTCCCTGTTGATGTACTGTTGCAGCAGGTTTTGAATCATCTTCAACATTTGCATGTGATATTAATAATATTTGATGGTTTCCACAGTCTGTTGAGTCACCTGTCTTTGCAATGGGCACAGATGTGGATCTCTTCCAACTAGTTGGCCAGGTAGCCATCTTCCAAATTTCTTGACATAGATGAGTGAATGCCCTCAGTGCTGCATCTGTTTGTTGAAAGATTTCAAATTGCATTTTTCAGTTCCTGGAGCCTTGTTTTTGGCTAATCCCTCAGTACAGCTTGACTTCTTCCTTCAGTACCATCGGTTCTTGATCATATGCTACCTGCTGAGAAGGCTGAACATCAACCATTTCTTGTTGGTACAGTGATTCTGTGTATTCCTTCCATCTTCTATTGATGCTTTCTGCATCATTTGGTGCTTTGCCCATAGAATCTTTCAATATTTCATATTGAGGCTTGAAATGCTTCTTCAGTTCTTTCAGCTTGATAAATGCTAAGCCTGTTTTCCCCTTTTGGTTTCCTAAGTCTAGATCTTTGCCCATTTCATTTTAATACTTCACTTAGTCTTCTGGAACTGCGTTTTGAAATGTTCTGTTCAACTTTTACTTCCTCATTTCTTCCATTTGCTTTAAGATCTCTATGCTGGAAAGCAAGTTTCAGAAGTTTCTTCTGACATCTATTTTGATCTTTTCTTTCTTTCCTGTATTTTAATGATCTGCTTTCTTCCTGTATAATGTTCTTGATGTCATCCCATGAGGGGGCCTTAAAAAAGTTTGTGGAAAAATGGAATTTTTCCATGAATTTTTGGAAGTCCCCGTGTGTGTGTGTGTATCTTTCTTTTTTCATTTCCTTTTCACTGACTCTCTACTTTACAAGTAAAGCCTGGTTGTACATTGTATGGATGTACCACTATTTGTCAATTATCCTGTTAAGGCATATTCAGGTTATTTTCAATATCTTGGTTGTTATAAATAAAGCTATGAACATGTCATACAAATCTTCTTAAGCATGTATGCTTTCATTTATCTTGGAAATAACCAGTAATAGAATTCCTTATAAAAAACAGTCAAACTCTTTCCAAAGTGGTTGTACCATTTTATACGCTCAACAGCAGCATAGGAGAGCAGCAGCTGTTTCATGTTCTTGTCAACACTTGCTATTATC
>NW_006408521.1:50535430-50536092 GCF_000296735.1 Chrysochloris asiatica
GGGTAGTGGGACTTCATTGAGACTTCTTGCATTTCCCCTGATGACTAATTATTTTGCTGTTAGGTCCTGTGGTTTTTGTTCTGACCCAGTGACCCAATGTATGATAGAATGAAACACTGTCGGGCCCTGTTCCATCTTTGCAATCATTAAAATGTTTGAGTTCATTGTTGCAAACACTGTGAGAATTCTTTTCATTGAGGGTCTTCTTGTTTTTCACTGACACTCTACTTTAGCAAGCATGATGTCTTTCTCCATTGATATCATCCCTTCTGATAACATGTTCCAAGTACACGAGATGAACTCTCGATCCTCACTTCTAAGAAGCATTCTGGCTGTACTCCTTCCAAGACTGATTTTTTTCATTCTTCTAGTTGTGGTTGTTATGTGCCATGGAGTTGGTTCCGACTTATAGCGATCTTGTACAGGGTTTCTGAGGCTATAAATCTTTACAGGAGCAGAAAGCCTCACCTTTCTTCCGTGGAACAGCTGGTAGTTTTGAACTGCTGACCTTGTGGTTCCTAGCCCAATTCATAACCACTACGTTACCAGAGCTCCTTATTGTGCTAGTGTTGTTGTTGTTGTCAGGTGCCATCGAGTTGGAACCGACTCATAGCGACCCCATGCACAGCAGAACGAAACAATGTCTGATCCTGGGCCAACCT
>NW_006408521.1:50537636-50544456 GCF_000296735.1 Chrysochloris asiatica
CTGACCGTGTTCTTCCCTTTTGGTTTTCTAACTCTAAATCTTTGCACATTTTATTATAGTATTAGGCTATATCTTCTCAAGCTGATCTTTGAAATTTTCTGTTCAGCTCTTGCACCTCTTCAATTTTTCCATTTGCTTTGGCTTCTCTACGTTAGAGAACAAGTTTCAGAGTCTCTTCTGACATCCTTCTTGACCTTTTCTTTCTTTCTTGTCTTCTAATGACTTTTTGCTCTCTTCATGTATGATGTTCTTGATGTGATATATTAAATATTCTTCCCTTCAACACTGTCATTCAAAACCATCAATTCTTCTTCAGTCTTCCTTATTCATTGCCCAGTTTTCAAATGCATGAGGCAATTTAAAATACCATGGCATGGGTCAGGCACACCATAGTCCTCAGAGTGACATTTTTGGTTTTTTTTTTTAACACTTCAAAGAGGTCTTTTGAAAATTTGTCCAACGCGGTATAATGTTTGATTTCTTGACTGCTGCTGCCAAGGGCTGTAGGTTGTGGATCCAAATAAAATTAAATCCTTGATAACATCAACAGTCTTTTCTCGGTTTATCATAACTTTGCTTATTGGTTCAGCTCTGAGGGTTTTTATGTTAATCATCTTTTCTCTGTGTGTGTGTGTGTTTGTGGGTGTGTGTGGGGAGGGGCGTTGGCTATTTGTTTGCATTTTTGTGAAGTCTCATTTTCATCCTTTGTCAAATTTTCAAACTGAGTTGTTGCTTCCTTTTATCGGTTTGCAGAGATTCTTAAAAATTATATTATGAATAGTAGCCCTTTGTGAGTTATAATGTATGATAATATCTGATACTTCACTTTGCATTTCTTAACAATGCCTTTTGAAGAGCGGCTTTAAAAAAATTCTGATGAAGTTCAAGTTGTCACTTTTCTCACTGATGGTTGATGCTTTTGCATCTCAAGAGATCTTTGTCTACACCAGCTTTGTGAAGATTTTCTTGTATAAGTCCTTCTAGAAGTTCTGTGACACTCACCTTTATATTTACGCTATAGCTCACGTTAATTTTTTCATGTGGTGTGAAGAAGAGGCAATTCTACTTTTTTTAACAAGGACACTCAGTCCTGCTTGTTGAAGAGACTAGCTTTTCTCATTGAAGGGCTTTGACACCTTTGTCAAAACTGAATTACCTGTTTGTGTGAGTCCACTAAATTCTTTTTAATTCCCCCACTCACCTCTCTTGGAGTCCTGGTGTGGCACTGTGGATTAATGCGCTGGACTGCAGTCGGTTTGAACTGAAAGGTCAGCTGTTCAAGCTCACCAGTTGCTTCTTGGAAACCCTACACAGGGTTATGGGTCAGAACCGACTTGATGGCACTTAACAACAACAACTCACCTGTCTTGGGTTCTGCTTTGTGCTAGTTGGCACCAAGGAACCTGATAAGTGAAGGTCTAACTAGATCGTTGTCTGTGAGTGAAGACACTTGGATCAGGTCCTGGCCCTGACTTCCTGTGGGGTCTTGGTAAATGTCAGGACTTCTGAAAACTGAAGGAGTAGAACTGTTGTTGAGGATAGATGCTGTGGATTCTGCTCTAACTCACAGTAGCTTCTGAATGCCAGAAGGAAGTGTTGCCCACCCCCATGGTCTTCATGATCATTGCCTTGTTTCAGCCCTTAGTCTGGGGTATTGTGTTGCTCCGGTTCACTGAGGGAGCTGGACTAGAGAACCGCATCGCTGCTAAGTAAGAAGGCCTTGTGTTTCTCTTTCACTGAAGTTGTACCATTGTCATTTGTGCCATAGTGTCTATGGCAATGACAATCCAATGGGTGGTGGTGGTGGTGGCGTGCTGTGGAGTCGGTTCTGACTCATAGCGACCGCGTTACAGGGTTTCCAAGGCTGTAAATCTTTATAGGAGCAGAACACCTCATCTTTCTCCTGTGGAACCATGATAGTTTCTAAATGCTGATGGTGACATTAGCAGCCCGACTTGTAACCACCACGCTACTAGCACTCCTGATCCAATGGGTGGTTCCCACAAAAAGATGTCCCTCTCAGATGCAGTGACAAAAGGGGCATCTTGACTTATCGTATGAAGCATTTGAAAAGAATAGGAAACTCATATGAAGAAAGAAAGTTCCCAACTTACAGATTTCTGAGAAATGAATTACCATCTTTCTCTGAAGTCTCTCTAATTGACAGATTTCTCCTTGGATTGAATAACATCCAAGGATATGAAAGGGTTAATTCAATGCGATGTGCTTTCCCTCTTTCCTGGAAGCAGAAAAATTACCTTTTATTATGAAGAATTTGTCTTAACCACTATCCATGTTGGGTCTAGGGCCATATCCTCAGAGGCCCTGTAAATACTATTGCTTGAAGGTAGGTAAAAGAACTGAGAATGTTTGGTTTGGGAAATAGAAGACCAGGGAAAGAACCAATGAATCTCTCTCTCTCTTTCAGTGTAGAATAATTCAAGGGCTAGAATGTAGAAGAATAGGCACCAAATTTATTCAGTGTGGCCCCCAAAACTGATTGCATGTATGTAATTCTATTTCTACTTAAACAACAACCACAAATCGAACTCTCTGGAAATGTAATGAACAGTGAATGAATTCCTCATTCTTAGAGGTCCTCAAGTTGACAGATATTTGTTGAGACCATTGTATAAGGCATTTATGGTTCAGGTTGTAGGTTGAATTTGATGACTGTTCCTGAAATTCCTCTGGGATCCTTTATAAACCTCTGAAAGGTTTTCCACAGTGGGAAGGCTTGGATGTGTCTTCCTGGCTGAGGGTTACCATGCTATCTGCCTTTTTCTGGTTTGAACTATAAGGTAGGTGGTTCAAGCTCACCAGTCGCTCCTCAGAAACCCTATACAGGGTCACTATGAATTGGGACAGACTCAGTGGCACTTCGTAACAACAACTCTTAGTGCAGCAAGGTAGGTATCATGGAGATGCAAAGTGTTGTTAGGTGCTGTTGAGTTAGTTACAACTCAGAGCGACTCAATGGACAACAGGAGGAAACACTGATGGATCCAAAACCATCTTCACAATCCTTGTTGTATCTGAGGCCATTGTAGCAGTCACCTTCCTCTTTCCTGCTGACCCTCGACTTTACCAGGCACGATATACACATTGTAACTGCTGGGAATCAGACTATAAGAGATTGCTGTCGATTTGTGTTCCTTGAGAGGAACCTTGGTTTTAAGAAACAACCAAGAATCTCAGCAATGTGGGATTATCATGCTTGACAATATTGCTTTTAAAAAATAAATATATATATTGTAAATATAACATGTTATTGTCGTTGTTAAGTGATGGCAAGTTGGTTTTGACTCATAGTGACCCTGTATAGGGTTTCCGAGGAGCAGCTATTGAGTTTGAACCTCCAACCTTGCGGTTCAAACCGACCTTGCTGTCCAGTGCTTATCTTCCAGCACCGCACCAGGGTTCCATATATAACGTGTTGTTGTTGTTGTTAAGTACCGTGGAGTCAGTTCTGACTCATAGTGACCTGCACAGGGTTTCCAAGGCTGCAAATCTTTACCAGGAGCAGAAAGCCTCTTCTTTCTCCCACAGAACAGCTGGTAGTTTCGAACTGCCGATCTTGAGGTTAGCAGCCCGATTCGTAACCATTACACTACCAGAGCTCCTTATATATAACATAATGCCTGCAATTCAACGCTTTTCATGGGTACCAGTCACACTTGTGACCATCACCAGTCAATATTCATTGCCATATTTTCCATCACCATAAACAAAATATTTACAGTTAAAAAAAATTCAACACCATAAGCGTGACTACAGAGGGACAACCCTGACTTTCTTGGCATGCCTGTAACTCAATATGAAAGATTTCCCCAAAGTAGTACTTGGAAAATGTGTGTGACCATGGAAGCACTAAGGGAAGCCATGCTTGTCTGAGTGTTTGTCTGAAATGGTTTTTCTAAGATCAGTCTCACACCCTGATAGTTACAATGCTCAGCATGATCAGAGAAGAAACTGCCATGAAGATTTCATTTTATATGACAGAGCATTTCTGGGGCTGCCGGAAGAGTTGACTCCCACTTCCTTCACTGAAGAAATTGTTGCATTCCATGGGAGTCATAAGTAAAGACCAACAGGTGCTGCCTGTACTCTATCTGCCCTGGCTTCTTCATTCCCTTGTGGGCACCTCTCAGTGCTAGCAGAACAGCATGAGGTGTCTGAAGGACTCCTTCTGCTTGGCACACACAACTGGACAAACATACAGGGTTGATTGCCTGCTTTGAGGGATCCGGGGCACCCATGGTGCTATTGGAAGTCCCTTTCATGGGAAACAGAGCCTGTCTGCCCTTCAGGAGGAGGAATCTCTCATATCCTAAATGATGAATTCTATCAGAAACAGTCCATGAGAAATTCGGATCCAGGTGTATGCAATATAGAAGCCTATAACCTTCTCTCAATAGCAGATTTTTATAAAGGGAAAAAGAGACTATTAAGGCAGATAGAGGATTCCTGGTGTGGTGCTATAGGGTTAGCACTGGACTGCAAACCACAAGGTCTGTGGTTCAAACCCACCAGCACCACTGCTCCTTGGAAACCCTATCCAGGGTGGCTATGAGTTGGAATCAACTCGGTGGAAGTTAACAACAACAACAATAAGGTGACAAGGTGCTGGAAAGGAATGAAGAATAAAGAGACCAGGCCACTGAAGACAAGTGTCAGGGATGATATTGTAGCTTTATTGACAGGCAATTTTGCAAGTGTGTATTGACGAAGGCAGAAGGTGGGCAAGTCTAACCACAGAGCACCAAGAATACATCTCTTTGACTAGTTGAAGATCCTGGTGTTGGACAAGAACTCAGGGAAGCATGCCAGTCGTCTTCACTCTGCACGGTTGGAGCATGGAAGTGGATGCCTTGGCCTTTAGTCATTTGCTTCTTTGTTGAACAACTTCTTCCTTACTCCAAGGTATCAGATCTCTGTGACTCCACCTTTCCTTCGCTCTCAGCCAGGGGCTGCTCTCAATGTAGGGATGAAGAACATCACCCAGGCATGGGATCATTATGATCCTTGGCCACAGCGATTGGTTCAGGGTTGGATAGGGCCAATGACATTCAATGAGACTTTCTGTGGGAATTCTAGGACAAAGCAGAGTTCTACCCTGCCAGACTTGACCATGAGAAGATGGAAAACTGGGATTCTTGCTGCCATCTCACAGCTACCTGCCACTGGAGACTGACACCATCACAGTGGAAGACAGACAGCAGGTTGCAAGGGCCAAATTCTGATGGCATTGCTTGCATAGTTCTACTGTGATACACATGGGGGTCACCGTGAATCAGAATCAACTCAAGGGCAATTGGTTTGGTTTTATGGCTTTCTTAATGGCTAATGACAAATGACTTATTGAGGAGGTCTGGTGTGGTGCTGTAAGATAAGCATTGGACTGCTAACTGCAAGGAAGACATTATAGGGGCATTATGAGTCAGAACCAACAACAATGGAGTTAACGAAGTCACATGCCCTTTTAAGTACCTTCTCTAAGCAACTCCACAGAACAAGAAATAATAGAGAAGGGTTGCTCAAAAACTGGAATCTGGTGATCCAGATAACAGACCATGTTGAGCAGGACTGAACAACTTGGTTCCACCATTAACCTTGGCTTGTCCCTCTGCCAGTAAGGCCCATTCTCTAAGACCTCAAAACCCTTTCCATCTCCTGTCTCACCTACATTCACACTCTCACCTGCAAAAAAAAAAAATCTCCTCCCTTTCTGCTTGTCCACCTTATCTTGCAAGTGTCAACAATGGTGGAGACCATTGCAGAGGGATGACCCCAACTTCAGACCCGAGGGGCCCAGTTTTATTAACCATTTTGCCGAGTTCCCTTACGTTTCTTGATTCTTGGACTCCCCAGCTTCTTCAGCGCAGAGCTGCATGTAGAATTCTAGTATCCAGGACATAGATAGGTTTGTACGCTCTCAGTTAATACTTGCTAAATGCCTTCGTATCAGTTCCGACTCATGGTGACCCTGTATAGGGTTTCTGAGGAGCAGTTGGTGAGTTTGAACCGCTAGTGTTGTGTTTCAAACCGACCTTGTGGTCCAGTATTTATCCTATAGGGCCACACCAGTACTTACAGGTCAAAGGATACTTCAACATCAAGGCTCTTGTTAGCATTCTTTCCTGTATATTGCCAGCTGACAGGCTCCGATCTGGGTCATTAGAATCTACTGAGGTGATTATGGGCTCTATTTATCCTCCCATCCTGACAGGTGATGGGGAAGCCAAGCCAATTTCCCGTGGAGCTGAAGCCTTTGTCTCTGAACCCTGAGAATGAGGCTCCTTCCTGGCCCTACCTACCTGGTTCCAAGGCACCTGCTGTCCCAGGGACCCTAAGCACCTGCAGCAGGCCCTTTCCTCTCAGCTCTGCTGCCTCCAGCTTTGGTTGCTGCACACTTGCTTGGGGTTCAGGCCCTAGGGACCTCAGCGCTGGTGTCGCAGCGGCAAGCCTGCCTGTCTTTGCCCTGTTTGTGCCTGGGCTCTGGAGCCCACTTGGTACTTCCTAAGCGCAAAGGGAGCCCACAAGTGATCTCAGGGGAACTTCCTAGAAAAAGGAAAGACTTTCAGTTGAAAGGTGTCAGGAGGGCCAAAGATCCGCGGGCTGGAGGACTCCTCACCATGGCCAGAGGGTGCGGAGACAGCCCTGTGCCCAGAGAATCCCTAGCGAGCTCAAGTCCTCTGCCCACGTGCCTGCGTGTGCCCGGCAGCCAGAGCCCCTGCGGGCGAACGGCGGAGCGCGGCGACGCGAAGGGGAGGACCGCTGGGACCCCGCGCGCGCGCAGCCCGGGCACCGGCCCAGAGGC
>NW_006408521.1:50544731-50549886 GCF_000296735.1 Chrysochloris asiatica
CGGGGTCTGGGAGCCGCTACCGCCGCCGCCGCCGGAGCCACGAGTGCCGCTGCCGCTGCGGGAGCCGCTCCGGCCGCACCATGCGCGAGTTGGCTATCGAGATAGGGGTCCGAGCCCTGCTTTTCGGGGTCTTCGTGTAAGTAGTGGCGCGCCGCAGGCTAGCGGGGACCACGGGTGCGGGGACCCCACGACTGCCGAACGTATCTGCGCCTCAACTTTATTGGCGCCGCTGCCACCGCCTCACGTCGAGACCTAGGTTCGAGCCCCTTCCCCACCTGGCTCCGGGGTGCGGTCCTGGGGACTGAAAGCGACCCTCCCTTCCATCGCCCCAGGCGCGGAGCGCTGAGTAGCGCGTTCCCAGGGACCGGATCCCGCACCGCTTACCCCCGCGCCTGGAATGGGTCCGGCGGCCGCTCGGCTCCGTAGCCCCTGCGGAGGAAATTCGGAGGCGCCCCTCGCCCCGCGTCCTCTGGAAGTTCCCCCCGGGGAGGTGGTTGGGACCTGGTGTGGCAGCCGTCGCTCTGGGCTGTCCGCTCGCGGTGCGGACTCGGGGCTTGGGTTCGGGCTCGGCCCCTCTAAGGATCTTTGGCTCCGGCCGCCCGGGTCCGGACCAGCTTTTCCCCAACAGGCGTTTGCGGTACTTCTCCGACTGGGAAACTGTTGCTGCCTGAGCTTGGGGAGTCGCGGAGGCTGCGGAGTTCGGGCTGGAGAAGCCCGGGGCTCGGGGGGTTGGGTAGGGGGCACGTTCTCTTAGGGTGCGGAGCCAGGAGTTGGCAGCGGAAGTGCCCTGTGACTTCCCGGGTTTGGCCCCTGGGCACAGCCATCCCGGAGAGGTGGGGCGGGGCTGATGCGCAGGTCCTCGGGGAGAAGCCTAGCCTGGGGTGGTTGAGTCTCCTTACAGAATGGATTGGAGACCACCCCATCATCCCACCACCTCCTGGGACCTGTCACCTGGGTGCCTCATACCTGTGTTGGCCACTCTGTTAACCAACTGGGGTTCTCTCTCTCCCTCTGCCCCGTGGCTGTTTTCTGACACATTAAAAATATGAATGCTGCTTTTTGGAAAAGCCCAGAGGACCCATTCCTAACTGGAGGCGCTTGTGGGTTCTCAGCCTGCATCCAGGGTTGTGGATGGCAGATTTGGAAGGCTGGGTCTGCCCAGGGTCAACGTATGGAAAGAAATGTCTTTTCTTGCATGTTTTTCTTTACTAGGGATATTATTCACCGGGGTGTTTGTTCATGCCATCAGAAAGAACCCTGAGCTCCTCCAGATGTGGGCAAGTCCCCCTCCCCGCGCCTCCTAGGAACACTGGTGTTATTCAGGCGAGGGTGGGGGTGGGGGCTGCAGAACTTCAGCCTCCATGCATTTGGGAAAACACAAACCACTTTCCTTACGTGTTCTATTTTCCTACCTCTGGAGTGTGCGTTTCAACTAGTCCGTGTGATCAGAAGGAGACAGTTCCCAATTGGGGGAGAGGCTAAACCCCATTAAAGTGTGATGTGATAGAAATGATAAAATTGTGTGTTTGCTGCCCTGAAGACTTCAGCATTCCTTGAGTGAATGTAAGATGGACTCTTCAGCAGCCTGATTTGATCTCTGCTTGAAATTGTCAGATAAGAAAGGGTCCAATCATGGGTAAAATATTTATATTGTTTTCAGGTTTCTTTCCACATTTCCCTTAAGCAATCATGACAGATGCTTTCATATATACCAGGGTCTGTGCAGGGGATTAGAAAACTTGGCAGTTCTCATTTTATGTGCTTGCTTTTCCCCCAGGACGGTGTAGGGAGAATCTGCACAGAGAGTTTGTATCCAATCCCAAACTTGCCTTTTGCTTTACTTCATGGGTGACTTGCTGTTGCCTTCTCTGAAAGAAAAATTGAGACATTGATAGCAGTTTTGGACGATTCCTTGATTTTAATCAAATTAGGAAATGCTAACAATGTGTCCAGTTTGGGTTCTTTTACCTGCAAAGAGCAGCATTAGTTTGGGTTCAGAACTCCTGGGTGGGGTGGGGTTGCTATCTTGGATGTTCATTTGCTCTTATCAGGAAATAAGACTTCCGGAAAGACCAACTCAAGTACACCAACACAGATGACCCTTTGTTCTCTCAGATGAGCTTCTGGCTGGATGCTGTGTGCTGACTTTGGGGGCAAGGTTTATTCTGCCTTTTTGTCAGTACTGGCCTGATGGGAAGAGTCTGTGGGTTGTACCCACCTCTGGCCATGAAGATGATGGTTTTGGTAGCAGAGCCTTACTCTGGTTAGTTTGGGCGAGCTGAACCTAATTTCTCTGCTGCGGTGTTCAACTTCGCCATTGTAACTCATCATTGAGTTCCGCTAGGTGCCCTCCTTCATGTCAATCCCTTTACCTCAGAGAGTGAGGGTCTGGGGAATATCTTGCTTCTTTGCCAACTCGTAGCTTTGAGGAAATGTCACCTGAAAGCAAACCTGCTCTCTAACTACCGTTGCTCTTCAGGGGAGCAGGGATCCACCACCCCTTGGCCTGCCATAGATTTGCAGTCAGAACTCACCAAATGCATTTTGGACCTATGGGCAGTGGGAATGGAAGTTTCCTCTTGCCTGCTATTAAGGAACCTGTTGTCTGTTTGCAGACCAGGGGTGGTGCTGAGGTTTGATGAAGTCTGGATTCCGAGAGGATACTCTCAAGACAGCCCTTGCCCCACTGATCAACCTGAGGGTGCTCAGGGCTGCGTGGGCAGGCCAGTGTAAGGACCACTGTTGTTGTTAAATGCTGTCGAGTCAGGTCGGTTCCCACTCACAACAACCCTGTGTAGGGTTTCCGAGGCATGGCTGGTGAGCTTGAACCGCCGACCTTGCAGTTCAAACTGATGATCATCGGAAAGAGTCCTGCAAACCTGGGCTGCACATACAGTGTAACTGAACCAGAACACAACTGGCTACAGGGCCCACGTTTAGGAACAACAACAAGTACAATGTTGAGGCCACATTGACTTCAGTGTGGCCTGCAGCCCCCTCCCCTCTTTTATAAGGGCTGTGGACTAGGGAGGGGCATGGAGAGGGACTTGCAGACTCCTCTTCTGCTGCCTCCCCAGACATCACCTAGGATGTCTGATGCTGTGAGCGGTTTTGCAGATGTCAGAGTGGACCTTGTTCAGCAACACACAGTGAGGAAAAGAGGGGCCGGTCTACTGCCCTCAGGAAAAGAACGTGCACTGTGATGCCTTACTTCCATTTTACAGCCACCACAGATAACAATAGTGTAAGTTCTGAGGGCTTACTGCGGGCAGACACTCATGAAGTCACTTTAATCCTTGTACTAACCTGATGAAGGGGTACATTCAGTCTTAGTGTCAGGGATGAGGAAACGGAGGCATCCACAGGTTAAGGAGCGTCCGTGTAACAGAGCTAATGAGAACCTAGATGTTCCCAATAAATAGTCTAGTTTGTGCCGAGCTGTGCTGCTTTAGAAAAAGTCGCAGCCAGTGTTGGTTGAAGGCTTCCTATATGCACAGGGCTTTCTTTGTGGCTTTTCTTTTAGGCTTCATTTCATTTGAGGGGAACATGGTAAATCAATCCCATTGTACAAATAAGGAAGCCAAGGCTTCTAAAGGTTAAGTAAGTTGCCTGCAGACATTCAGGCAGCAGGAGGTTGACCCGTGCTTCAGAGCCTTCAGCCGCTGCTGCAATAGAGTGCACCCAGCGTGGAGCTTCCAGATCTGAGCCTGAGTCACCACATCCTATAAGCATATGGTATCCTTCTCTGACCTGCTGGTATCCCAAGAAGCAAACTCAAATTTTCTGGAGTTGTGTGGGAACGGATGGATGTCACCCTCACTGTATAATCTAACTACCCTAGGATGACACCGTAATGGCTAAGAGATGGGGCTGTTTCATGTTCCCTAAATGATGGGCATGTTGTGGGTTTTGAAGGGTCTTTCTTGGCCCTATGGAGCCCAGGGAACAAGGTGTGGGAATTAGTTGCTGGTAAGGACACACAAGAAATTGTTGTTGTTGTTGTTAAGTGCTGTCAAGTCGGTTCCGACCCATAGCATTTAGGGTTTCCAAGGAGCAGATGGTGAGCTTAAACCACCGACTCTGTGGTTCAAACTGACTTTGCAGTTTAGCCCATTAACCTACATGAGAAATAGGAGCACACAATTTCCTTGAACTCTGGTCATTCCTCTCCAGAATGTTGACACTTGGTCTTGCTTACTTTGGACATGGTATCAGGAGTGACCAATCCCTGAAGAAAGGACTGAAGGACTCCCATGCTTGATAAAGTAGAAGGTCAGGAAAAAAACAAAAAGAAAGACCCTCAGTGTTGACACAGTGACTGCAACAGTGGGCTCAAAAATACTCCACCCCAGGGAGGACGGTGGAGGACGGACAGCGCCATGAGGTGTGCCACGTTGGAGCTAACTGGACAACACTTAACACCAACAGCCCCAAGGCATCAGTGTATCCAGAAAGGCCTTCACTGGAAAGGGCTCTGGAAAGACAATGATGATCTGACATGTTGGCCATCAAGGGACAGTGATGTTGGCTATAGAGGGGACGGTGAAGTTGGCTGTAGAGGAATAGAGGTGTTGACTGTAGAGGGACAGTGATACTATTTGTAGAGGAATAGTGCTGTTGTCTATAGAGGGATGGTGTTGGTGCAGTGGTGTTGGTGCAGATGCAGTGGTGCTGATGCAGTGGGTGTTGGTGCAGTGGTGCTGATGCAGTGGGTGCTGATGCAGTGGGTGTTGGTGCAGTGGTGTTGGTGCAGTGGGTGCTGATGCAGTGGGTGCTGATGCAGTGGATGCTGGTGCAGTGGGTGTTGGTGCAGTGATGTTGGTGCAGTGGATGCTGGTGCAGTGGGTGTTGGTGCAGTGGTGTTGGTGCAGTGGATGCTGGTGCAGTGGATGTTGGTGCAGTGGTGCTGATGCAGTAGGTGCTGATGCAGTGGGGTGTTGGTGCAGTGGGTGTTGGTGCAGTGGTGCTGATGCAGTGGGTGCTGATGCAGTGGGTGTTGGTGCAGTGGTGTTGGTGCAGTGGATGCTGGTGCAGTGGGTGTTGGTGCAGTGGTGTTGGTGCAGTGGGTGTTGGTGCAGTGGTGCTGATGCAGTGGGTGCTGATGCAGTGGGTGTTGGTACAGTGGGTGTTGGTGCAGTGGTGCTGATGCAGTGGG
>NW_006408521.1:50550064-50552925 GCF_000296735.1 Chrysochloris asiatica
TGAAGACTCATCAGATTGAACTTGGTCTGATGATGGTTTCTATTGGCCTCTCAGTGCTCAGCATCGATCCAAAGCAGGGCTTCAGAGAGACTAGTCTATTGACCACCTATATCAGCTTTATCTGGAGTCCAGGTCAGACTTTGTAGGGTCAACATATGGACCAGAGAGAGGCCCAGGAATCTGCATTTTTAATAGGTGCTCCTTGTGCCTGCCAAGTTTGGGATCTACTCTCACTCATGGTGACTCCATGTGAGTCAAGTAGAATGCTGCTCCATAGACATTTCTGTGGCTGACTTTCCAGAAGTAGAGCACCAGGTGTTTCTTCTGAGGTGCCTCTGAGTAGACTTGAGCCTCTAGCTCTTTGGAGAGCAGCTGACACTCATTAACTGCACCATTCAGGGGGTCCTTCTGGTATATGTTGTTGTTGTTAAGTGCCATCGAGTCAGGTTCGACTCATAGAGAGTCTGTGTAGGGTTTCTGAGGAGTGACTGGTGAGTTTGAACCACGGACCTTGAAGTTCAAACCAAACTTGTGATCCAATGCTTATCTTATAGCACCACATCAGGACTCCTTCTGGTATATTGTTATTGTTGTTGTTGTTGTTAAGTACCGTGAAGTCAGTTCCAACTCATAGCGACCCTGTACAGGGTTTCTGAGGCTGTAAATCTTTACAGAAGCAGAAAGCCTCATCTTTCTTCTGCGGTAGTTTTGAACTGCCGGCCTTGAGGTTAGCAACCCGATTTGTAACCACTACGCTACCAGAGCTCCTTTGTAATTTTGGAACTCTGATTGGGTTCATCATTGGGCGGCTAACCACAAAGTTGGCATTTCCGAGAGAAAACTGCAGTCTCACCCATCCATGGAAGAAAGATGAGCCTGTCTGATACAGTGAAGATTTACAGTCTCGGAAACCCTATATAGACTATGAATCGGAATGAACTCAAAGGCCAAAAGCGTTTTGGGGGGGGGATTGTGGTCTCCTCTCCTGGCTACATGGGGGACTGTACTTCTCAAACACTTGCCTTTAGGTGGGGCCATGTGCCGAGCTCTGGCCAATGGAATATGGGTGACATGTCAGGTCTTACTCTCAGGAGGGAGCGTGAACTTCCTTGGTGGGAAGCCGTCTTCCTTCTCTCTGCTTGTATGTGCAGATGCCGCGTCTGAGATGGAAGAGTTGCCAGTTAGAAGCAGCCAGGACGGTGCCCTGGACTCTCCACTATCAGACATGACTTTTGTGTGAGGAGGAAACTGTAGGTCAGCAGAGAGTTATGGGTTGTTTACTACTTCATATGTCTATTCTATCTAACTTACAACAATAACAACAAGCAAACCAAGCTCACTCCTGTGGAGTCCACCCCAATTTATAAGGACCCTGAATTGCTCCATAGCGTTTCCAAGACTGTAAATCTTTTCAGCAACATCCCAGCCTCATCTTTCTCCTGCCGAGCAGCTGGTGGATTTGAACCACTTTGAGTTTAGCAGCCCAATGCTTAGCTCACTACGCCACCAGAGTTCCTCTAATATATACACCTGAAGTAATTTTGCTTACTCTAGAAAAAATCAAAGTGATCTGAGACTGAACGAGATGATGACAGGCTTTGGAGCTAGGCAGGTCTCTGTGTGGATTTTTGCTCAGTCACTTACTAGCACGTTGCTAAAAAATCTCCGGACCTTGGTTTCTGCATGTAGGAGATGGAGATAATACTTCATGACATTAAAAAAAAATTTTTAATTTTAATACAGCAAAACGTATGCCTGTTCAATCATTCCTGCATGAACACACTTCATTGGGTTTTATTAGACTAAGTATTTCCAAGGGCCTGCAGTCTTTGTAGCCATAATTAGGGGTCTTATCCCAGTCACGTGTATGCAGTGCCTAAGCAAGGCCAGGGCACACTATAGTCACGGGTTCCAGGTTGCCTGGATTGGAGGCCTGGTTTTGCCACTTAGCTGTGTGAGCTGTTGGCAAAGTGTTTTAGCAGCTTAAGTCATTGTTCAATCAATGGGAAGGTTAATGGCAGTAAGGTTTGTGAGTATTAAACCGGAGTACACCCAGCTCATTGTAGGAATCCAACAATGTATTAGCAGTGTATATAATGTACGTGAAAGACAAATACTGATATTTTTATTATAAGTGTTTTACTACAGGGTTTATAGAAAATAGTCAGCTCTTTTTTATTGCAAATGATCCTGTTTTGCACCCTAAAAGTAATGTTATATAGGTTACCATGAGCTCATTTAATGTACGATAAGCACTGAAGTACATTCCACAAGGTCTGTGGTTCAGATATCACCAGCTGTTCCTCAGAAACCCTACACAGGATTGCTATGGGTCAAAACTGACTCGCTAGCACTTAACAACAACAACTCCCGTACCAGCAGGAGTGACTTTCTGGCAGATGAGGTTGGTTGGTCTCAGTCTTGTAATTTCCCAATGGTGACTTAAGTTGCTGACCCTTTTCAACAGTCATTTAAAGACATTGAGTCAAAAGTGTTGTCAGAATAGCTATGTGCATTAACATTTAAGGAAAAGCTGGGTTCTTGTCCCATCTTGTCCTTCCCAATCTGTTGCCGCCAGTTCAGTTAGAAACCAAGCCCGGATACTTCTTGCTCTCAGTTACCCTCTCCTCCCACATCACCTTTGCTTGAACAGATAGATTCAGTCCAATTCCAACTTGCAGTGCCTTAGAGGAAACAGTAGAACTGCCCCAGAGGGTTTTCAAGGTTGCCTGTGAACTTTCCAGGAGCAAACTGCCTTATTTTTCTCCTGTGGAGCGACTGGTGGTTTGTTTGTTTTTAATGTTTTATTGTGAATTATGTGATAGTTTACATGGGCGAACATTAGCTTTACATTCATCCTA
>NW_006408521.1:50553165-50554622 GCF_000296735.1 Chrysochloris asiatica
TCCATCTCAGGCGTCACTGCTTCTCTGGGTAGGGTCCCGCTCTCTGCTCTTCTCCCTTGATGGTCCCAGGGACCTCTGCTCCTAGATTGAAAAGTCAATCACTCCGCTCCTTTTGCTACAAAACATCTACCTTTAAATTTCCAACCCTCACAGTCAGTCCTGATAGCAGTTACTCACTATTGTACCACAAGAGACCCATCCCCATCTCCTTTCATCAGCCCCAGAAAGACAGATTGGATACTACTCAGTGGAGATTCTATCTTCCTTCACGCCCTCTGGATCTAGGTTCCCTCTTGAAAGCTTGTAGGCCAGTCACTTCTTGCCTTTGTACCCCTCCCTCCCCCCCATTTTGGGTAGCCAATGTCCAAGTTGCCCATCCCTGTGTACTCTGTGTATGGAGGGGTGGGAATGATCCTCACTGGAAAGATTTATTCCCGCTTTTGAGCTACTGCATCCATAGGTATAGGTCAAGTCCATCAAATTGTATCAGATTTCTCTTTTTTTAAAACTTCTTTTTTCTTCTGGTTGAGCTCTGATCATCCAGTCATTGAAGCCAGGTCAAGTGGGTATTATCTGCAAGTGTGGGTGTTCTTATGCATATATGCCTTCTCTTCTTATCAGCTGGATGCTTCACTCTCCACTCTAGTCCTCTGTAGCTATGTCACTGACTCTGGTCCCAAGAGTTCCCAGGTCTCGCCACACTGCTGGCTGACCAGGTCTCCACTTGGGTTCACAAGAGTCTATTGAATGTTGTAGGGCTTAGCTCGCAGCTTCATTGCTGTTTTTCCCTTACTTCCCCTTATTGGTGACAAACGTGGTCACCAATCAGAGCGGGTATTTCCATTAAGTCTTAGTCTTGGAAGGGGATTTCTCTGAGGGGATCCTACCTCTTGCCTTGATGTCTCCTGGGTGACCAGCTTGCTTGTTCGTGTAGTAATTGGTCAGACTGCCTGTATTGTTTTGTATTTTTCCTGTCGGTCTTTCTTTCAATAAGTATCTTCTGTTCTTCTAGCCACTCCAGGCTCGTCTGCTTATCCTTTCAAGTGGAAATTTTCCACCTCAAAAGATTCTGGATGGGGTTCAAGATTCTACCTACAGTCTTATGTAATGCAGAGGCTCCTCAGGAAGCCCCCTTCACTGGGCACATTGTAACCCCATTTTAGGTATTCCAATCAGTTATAGGCAGAAGATGGAATTACAAGCTTTCTATGGTGATATTTCTGGCTATTCCTTTCTCTCCCCCTCAAATGTCTATTTTATAATGGTATGACAGGGATACCAAGATTCAAAAGACAGCCAAGCATCTTAATATTATTTTCCCCCTTTTCCCCATTCCAACCATGTCTCAATACCTCTATCCCAGAGCCCTTTGGTTGTGCATACAACATTATTTACCCCTGTCCCATTTAGCCCATGCAAACCTGCCTAATTGTTTTCCATCTGCTTTGTTCTTCATT
>NW_006408521.1:50554922-50556797 GCF_000296735.1 Chrysochloris asiatica
GTCCTATGCAGTATTTCTCTTTTTGTGACTGACTAATTTCGCTCAACATAATGTCCTCAAGGTTCATCCATGTTATGCGGTGGCTTGCAGCTTCCTTGTTATTCTTCAAGGTAGCATAATATTCCATTGTGTGTATGTACCACAGTTTGTTTATCCATTGTTCAGTTGATGGGCACTTAGGCTGTCTCCATCTTTTTGCTATTGTAAATATTGCTGCTGTGAACATTGGTGAGCATATATCTACTCATGTTATGGCTCATATTTCTTGTGGGTAAATACCAAGTAGATGGATTGCTGGATCATAAGGTATTTCTATATCCAACCATCTGAGGAAGCGCCATATTGCTTTCCAGAGAGGTTGGACCAGTTTGCAATCCCACCAGCAATGCAGGAACATTTCAGTCTCGCCACATCCCCGCTAGCATTTGTCCTCTACTTTTTTGATCTTTGCTGTTATTGCTGGTGTGAAATGATATCTCATTGTTGTTTTGATTTGCATCTTTCTAATGGCTAGTGATCGTGAACATTTCTTCATATGTTTGTTGGCTGCCCAGATCTCCTCCTTGGTGAAGTGTCTGTTCATGTCCTGTGCCCATTTTTTAATTGAGTGATTTGTCTTTTTCTTGTAGAGGTGTTGTAGTTTTCTATACATTTTAGAGCGACTGGTGGGTTTGAACCTCCCATCTTTTCCTTAGCAGCCGAGGAGGCTTCTGGGGAGCAGTTGGATCTCCCAGTGCATCCTTCCCCCATTCCCACCTCCCCAAAGAACTTCTGCCTTGTCCTCTGATAAATGGAACATCCTTCTGCTTGATATCGCGTGCCACTGTAAAATGAGTTGGCTGTACCCAGAAGTCTGAGAATTGATGGTGTTTTTTCCACGAGGAGATAAATGCTTCTAACAGTCTGTAAGGAAATCATTTGTCTCCTAACGTGTGGATAAAGTTATCTCAATTAGTTAAAAAGATTATGCCTTTTATGACCCACACAAGGCTCATAAAAACTGAGGAGCTCTATTTTTCTCTGGTAGTGTTTTTTAAATATAAAAATTATCCTCATAATGTTGCTGCTTGAAGAAATATCATCTGGCTGCTCTGTGGATGAGTTAGAAACCCCGAATGAGTAAGCTCATTCAGACGAGACAGATGCCTTGTCCGCCTGTCCTCACTGTTCAACAGAAAGCCACAGAGGTGTTGAGGGGAGCCCTAGAGATGTCCAAGAGGAGCCAGCCGGAGGTTGAGAGTGACTAGAAGCCAGCAGACAGCTTAATCACAGTCTTCATATTTGACACTGAAAATTTGTCCCACAAAGTTTGGAACTAGTTGCTATACTGCCAAAGACAAAGGAGGTAGAAACAGGGTCAGATACTGCAGGTGCATTTAAGTTGGCTTTCAAAAAAGTATCACTCTACCAATTAATGCTCAAGACTCCTCTCTTCCTTTCCAGAGGGTTGTTTTAAGATGTTTTCATTGATGAGTTAGGTTGAACTGTATGAAATTGCTGATATGCGACTATTTGGGCTTACGAAAATGACAATTTCATTTAGTTGACGCTAAAAATAACACGCATAGAGAAAAGTGCATTATTCTTAATTCTGCAGATCCCTAGGCACACCACCATGATGTTTTCCACCAACTCCTAGGTTAACCACCACCCTGACCTTGAGCGTTATGAGTTGGTGCACCCACTTTTGGATTCTGTGCTTCCATATGATAAGCACTGAACTGCGAATCACAAGGTACAAGGTTTGAGCCTGCTAGCCACTCTGTGGGATAAAGATGAGGCTTTCTGCTCTCACAGAGATTTAAAGTCTCAGAAACCATAAGCAGGATTGCTAAGGAGTCAGAACTGACTTGATGGCACTTAACAACAACAACA
>NW_006408521.1:50557437-50578803 GCF_000296735.1 Chrysochloris asiatica
TGTTTGATTTCTTGACTGCTGCCGCCATGTGTGTTGACTGTGGATACAAGCAAAATGAAGTCTTTGGCAACTTTAATCTTTTCTCCACTTATCACGATGTTATTTACTGGTCCAATGGTGAAGATTTTTGTTTTATTGACTTGCAACCCATACTGAAAGCTGTGGTCTTTTTTTTTTTTTTTTAAATCTTCATCAGTATTTTAAGTCTTTTTCACTTTCAGCAAGCAAGGTTATATATCATCTGCATACTACAGATTGTTAGTGAGTCTTCCTCCAATCCTGATGCCATGGTCTTCATATAATCCAGCTTCTCTGATTATTTGTTGAGTATTTCAACATCTGACTCGACCACTCTTTATTTACTCATTTTACTGTTGATGGGTTATTTCTTATTTGGGTGATTCAGCATAATGCTGCTACTCTTGTCTTTTGATGAATATATTTGTCAGTTCTGTTGGATATACATCTAGGAGTGGAAATACTGGGCCAGGCATCAGACATTTTCAAGGAAGGATTTGGATTTTTTTTGTGTATCTGTAGTTCTAAATAGACGGCTGATCTTTATCAAGATGGAAGGAAACTTACAAGCACAGAGGAGAGAGTTAAACCTTGAACCAGGATTTAGAAAGCTCCAGGCGACTAGAAAGTTATTGATAAAAAGAGATTGCTGAAATGTGTGTATAGGTTTTCTGGAGCCCTGGTGGCACAGCAGTTAAACACTGGACTGCTAACTGAAAAGTCGGGGGTTTGAATGCATCAGCTGCTCTACGGGAGAAAGATGAGGCAGTCTGCTTCTGTAAAGATTTCAGCCTTGGAAATTGAGTGGGCTGTTCTACTCTGTCCTACAGGGCTGTAAGGAGTTGGAATCGATTTGATGGCAATGGATTTGGTTTTGGTTTATTGGTTTCTTTTAATCGACCTGCATCTCCACGTCGGTTACAGGCTGGATGAAGGTGGAGGAAGGGAAGGAAGGAGACTTTAGATCTTCCAGTGCTTTCTATCAGACACTTGCTACACGTTACACCATTCGATCTTTGCAAAGCCAGTGGGAGTTGATATTGTTGTCCTTATATGCAGTTACACAGGGCTCCTAGGAATCGATAAGAAAAAAGAACTCTTCAGTTACAAAACCAAAAAAAGGCAAAGATACAAACAGGGAACTCAGAAAAGGAGAGCTACTAATAACTAATTTACCTTTAAATGTAAGATTTTGGTACAAATGTATAGAAATACATGTCAGAAAATAAAGTGTAACAATGAGTTACACATGTCAGAAAGTAAAGTGTAATAATGAGTCTAGATTAGCACAGGAGTCCTTGGTGGTGCAAATGTTTTCCATACTCTGTGGCTAATGGAAAGGTTGGAGGTTCAAGTCCATGCATAGTCACCTAGCAGAAAAGAAAGAAAAATCAGACGCTGAAAACCTTGCAGAGCTCAGTTCTATCCTCTAACACACATGAGATTGTCTTAAGTTAGAATCTACTTGACAGCAACTTCCTGTTTGTTTACTTTTACAGCATAAGCTTTCTATGTTACAATGAAACTATATGCAACCATTAAGAGTGCTTTTGTAGATAAATATGTTTATTGATGGGAAGATATCCTTAAACTTCTTAAGGATAAAGGGATTATAAAGGAATATACACGATGCTCTTCCCATGTGATAATATAATTAATTTATTCCTATATTTGGAAAAAAAAAATACCAAGGTCTTCCAGGTGGTTATTTCTAGTTGGTGGTATTATATAATATTATATAATATTTGCTTTTTTCCCTTTATTCTATTTATTGTCAAGCTTACTTTACAGTAAGCGTTTATTACTTTGACACACAATAAAAAAAAAATCAATACAGATATTTCCTATATGGGAAAAAAACAAAACAAATAAAACTAAGGAAATATCCATCAATAGGACAGTGGATGATTCTTGTATGATTAGTTTAGAAAGATCTAAGTATGGATTAAAAGGCAACCTTTCTGCGTTTCACATCAACTAAAACATTTAAGGAAAAATCAGAACGTAAAGATGAACATTTAGCATGTTAGAATGACACGTTCCTGGTTTGGGCTAACCTTTACAATCAGTGACAGTGTTTGAGTTCATTGTTGAAGCCATTGTATAGTGACTTTCAACCTGGAGGCTTATCTTTCTGCCTGATACCAGACAATATTTTATTGTAATGTGGCACTGTGGGTTAATGAGCCAGACTGCAAAGCCATTTGAACTGCCGGGGTGGCAGTTCAAGCTCACCAGTTGCTCCTCGGAAACCCTAAACAGGGTCGCTATGGGTCAGAACTGACTTGACGACACTTAACAACAACAAAATAAGGCTTTTATTGGCAAATTTCCAGAAGTAGATTGCCAGACTTTTCTTCCTAATCTGCTTCAGTCTGGAAACAGCTGAAACTTGTATACCAAGGGTGAACTTGGGGGTATTTGAAATATGGGTGGCATAACATGCAAGCCACCACCATACCACCAACTGACAGATGGGTGGTGGTCCACGTATTAGTTTTATCCTATTTATGAAACTTCAGGTTGTTTTCATTTTTTTGCTCTCACAAACAATGCTGAAATTGTACACAGGAGAAGTCAACAAGTTCTTGGAAAAATGGAATATAAAAATTTCCATGAACATTTAGGAGTTCCCTCATAAATTGTGGTTACAAATCGGGCTGCGAACCTCAGGGTCAGCAGTTCGAAACTACCAGCTGTTCCATGGGAGAAAGATGAGGCTTTCTGCTCCCATAAAGATACACAGCCTCGGAAACCCTGTGCAGGGTCACTATGAGTCGGAACCGACTCCACGACACGTAACAACCACCACCACCAATATATTGTAGTTACCTCTTCTGGTATTTGTTGAACTTATATAAGTGAAATTTCTGGGACCAGGGCAATATGTATATGAATTTTTTTTTTTTTTTGTATATGAAATTTTGATAGGTCCAAACTAGCGTATACAAAAGTACTGTTTGTTTTGTACATCAATGCTGTATAACTCTGATGATTTACATTTCTGCTGTGGGAAGGAATATTATCTAATATTTGCTTTAATTTCCACTGTTCTTTGCTTAATGTTGAATGTCTTTTCACATATGTATGGGTAATTTATATTTCTCTAGTGGACAATCTGCCCTTTCCCTTTATCCATGCTTCCTTTGGATCTCGGAATTTATCCTACTGATGTATAGGAGTTCTTTTTGCCTGTGTGACACTGTGGGTTAATACGGTGGATTGAAAAGTCGGTTTGAACTGCAAGGTTGGCAGTTCAAGCTCACCAACTGCTCCTTAGAAACCCTAGACAAAGTTGCTATGAGTCAGAACCAATTCGACAGCCCTTAACAAAAATGCCTTCTAGATGTTAATCTTTGCTTTCTTACACTGTGACCATTTTCTTCCCATCTCTGGATGCCTTCTTTTACATATGTTTCTCATTTATATTACGGTGCGCATGTTTTCGGTTTCCATGAACTACCAGTCTATTCTTTTATGGTTTCAGAATTTCTCTCTTCTTTGGAAGGTCTTTTCCCTTCTAAAATAGAAGAAAACAGTGTCTTGTCTTATCTACTTTATTTGATTCCTTTGTTCCTTCATTTAAATTTTTTAATATAGTGGAAACTGATTTCTTGCTTATGGGATCAAGTTGGGAATTTAGCTTTACTTTTCCCTGGAATTCTTTGACAATTATGAAGTAGACCATTCTTTCCCCTCTTGTTTCTTCTTTAGATACAGTTTCCATAAAGCTGTGGGATCCCCTCTGGATCCTGTTCAGGTTGTCACGGTGCCTGGCTGTAACTCAATATAGCATTTCCATTATTCTAATTAAATGGCATATTTAGATATTTTGCAGGAGAAACATCCCTATCGTCTTCCCTCCATTCCTGAGTAAGAGTCTAAAAACCAGTGCTGTCAAGTTGATTCAATCCACAGCAATCCCGTATGTTTCAGAGGAGACCTGTGCTCCATAAGGCTCTTTTTTAGTGACTGAGTTTTGCGCAGACATTTCCTCTGAAGTGTGTCTAGGTGGGCTTGAACTTCCAACCTTTCAGTTAGCAGCTGAGCGTGTTAACAGGGTTAATTAAGACTGCAGGCTATAGAGCCAGGATGCCTGGGTTCAAAACTCCCATCTCCAATTGACTAGCAATGTGAATGCAGGAGTTTGCATCTTCCTTCTGCTTCAGTGACCTGTGCTTAAATATGGGTTAATAATAACTCATAATAGTAATTCATGCTAAAATGGTTTATTATATTGAGATCAGTGACTCTAGCTTATGTGCTTTTCATGCTTTACAGTTTTCTTTGTGGTCACATACATAGTCAGTGTTTGCAAATTTGCATAGTTTGAATATAATGAATAGTCTCTAGTTGTTAAGTGCCTTCATTGAGTCACTTCTGACCCATAGCGAATTCTAAGGAGCAGCTGGTGAGTTTGAACCACTGACGTTGCAGTTCAAACGGCTTTGCAGTCTGGCGCATCAACCCACAGCACCACACCAGAGATCTAAAAATATTAAAGGAATTTAGCTGTGCTCTGCAGATCCTATATAGAGCCTCACTCTTTTGGTCTTTTAATTGGAAGATATGTCAGCTGTGTCCAATGACAGTAATTGAAACATTCAAATATTTTGTAGATAAGTAATATTTGGTCTTATTATCCTGCCTACCTATTGTGGGTTTAAAAAAAAAATGTTTTTTTTTAACCTTTGTTTTTAGCAAAGTCATTCACAAAAATCATTCACATTTTCTTTGTCCCTTCTTTATCTTTCTTTTTTGTTTTGGAAATACTATTTCCTATGTATTTCTAGCTAATGCTCTTAACAATTTATGTCCTGATGAATTAACCTTTTTGATCATTATGAAATTTCCATCTTTATTTGTAGTATTGCTTCTTGTCTTCAAGTCTATTTTATCTAATATTTATGGCCAGGTCTTTCTTGAGCTTAATGTCTACATAGAATATCTTTCTTAATTTTTCCATTTTCAACCTCTTTGTATTTTATATTTCAAGAATGTCTCTTGTAAATAACATTTAGTTTTATCTTTTAATTCTATCCAGTATGAGTAATTTCTGCCTTTTAATGGGAGTGGGTGAGCCATTTACTGTTAATGTAATTACTGGCATGTTTAAGTTGGCCATCTGGTCTTTTGTTTTCTGTTTGTCCCACCTGCAATTTGCCCCCTTTTTACCCTTGTAATATTTTAGGATAATCGAATAATTTTTATGATTCCAATTTATTTCCATTATTGGAGTTTTAGTTATGCCCTTTAAAGAATATCTTTTGGTTGTTGCTCTAGGGTTTAGAATTGTTGTTGTTGTTAAGTGCCATCGAGTCGGGTCCGACCCATAGCGACCCTGTACAGGGTTTCCGAGGGTGTAAATCTTTACGGGTTTAGAATATACATTTTTAATTGATCACCATCTCCCTTAAGCCAGGAATATACTATTATACTTTCTGAATAACCTAAGAATCTTACACCAGTGTATTCCCATGTCTTCCTTCATACCTCTGGTGCTTTGTCATGTAGTTCACTTTTGCATGTGCTACAAATCTCATAAAACATTAACATTATCTTTGTTTTAAACCACCAATAGGCTTTGACAGAAATTAAGAAATCTTTTTAGATTTACCCACGTAGTTACTATTGCCTATGTTCTTTATTTCTTCTTTCTGATTTAGTTTTCCACTTGGGATTAGTTCCCTTTAGTCTGAAGAACTGCCGTTCGCATTTCTGGTAATACCATTTCGTACAAAGTCGGTTTGGACTGCAAGGTCAGAGGTTCAAATCCACCAGCTGCTCCTCGGAGACCCTGTATGGGGTGTGTGTGAGTCAGAACCAACTCAAAAGCACTAAACAACAACATGCTTGCTGGAAATGATTCATCTGAGCTGTTGTTTGCTTCACATTGTACTTATTTTGTCTTTATCCAGGTTTTTCTATATCTGATTTATTTGAATATAACTTTTTGTCAGGGGAAGATAAAAAAAAATATTATGGTAAAATTATGTAATTGTCATTTTCATCCTTTCTAATGTCACGATTCAGTGACATTAATTATATCTACATATTATGTAATCATCACCACTATCTGTTTCTGAAAGTTTTACATCACCCAAGCAGAAACTCCTGGTATGGCACTGTAGGATAAATAATGGACTGCTAACTGAGTCCTGGTGTGGCGCTGTGGGCTAATGCGTCAGACTGCAAAGTCAGTTTGAATGGCAAGGTCAGTGGTTCAAGCTCACCAGCTGCTCCTTGGAGACCCTATACAGGGTTGCTATGGGTCAGAATTGACTCTATGGCACTTAACAACAACAACTGAGTACTGGTGTGACACTGTGGGCTAATGCATTAGACTCTAAAGTCAGTTTGAACTGCAAGGTTGGAGGTTCAAGCTCACCAGCTGCTTCTTGGAGACCCTATACAGGGTCACTATGGGTCAGAACTGATTAGATAAAGCTTAATAACAACAAGCAGAGGCTTCCTACTTCTTAAGCAATTATCTCCTTAATTTTCCCATGAACTACTAATAAATTTTGGTCTCTGTGGATTTGCTTAGTCTAGATATTTCAGGTAAGTGGGGTTGTACAGTATATATCCTTTGGGAATAATAGGACAAACTAGGGGTCTGATTTATTCCACTTAGCACGTTGTTTTGAGTGGGTTCCGACCCATAGCGACCCTGTATAGGGTTTCCAAGGAGCAGTTGGTGAGCTTAAACCACCAACCTTGAGGTTCAAACCGACTTTGCAGTCCAGCACGTTAACCCATAGTGCCACACCAATACACCTCACTTAACATGATGTTTTAAAAATTCATACATATTCTAGCACGTTTCAGACTGCATTTTTCTTTATGGAGGCATAATATTTCGATGTACGTATCTGTCATATTTTGTTTATCCATTCATCTGTTGATAGACACTTGGATCGTGCAAATCTTCTGCCTGTTGTGAACAATGCTTCTATGAACATTGGTGTACAATTTTCTGTTCGAATTCCTGCTTTCAAGTGGCATTGCTGGGTCATATTGTAATTCAGTGTTTAACTTTTAAAGAAACCACTAGACTGTTTCAACAGTCACAACCATTTGACATCCCCACCAGCAATGTATACCGGTTTCATCTCTTTACATTCTCACCAATGTTTGTTGTTTTCTGATAGTAGCTATGCTAATAGATGTGAAGATGTCTTTATGTTTTAAGGATTTTTGTTGTTGTTTGTCTTAGATAGAAAAATCTAGGTTGACATTTGTTTTCCGTTCAATACTTCTTCAGTACATTGTCCTGTCAATTTCATTGTTTCTGTTGAGAAGTTGGCTGCCAATATTATTGTCCTGTTACTGAATGTAATTTGGTTTTTATCCCCTTTGGCAGATTGTAAGACCTCTTTATTTTGCTCTTAGTTTGACTAGGTTGTATCTAAATTGATCTCCTTTGTAATTGTTTTGATTACACTCACTGAGATTCATGGAACTATAGTTTGATCAAATATTCTTGAACATTATTTAAAAAAAATTGTTTCTTCTGTCCCATTTTCTCTCTCTTCCACTTCTGATTCTTCAATTACATGTATACTTGCTGTCATTGTTAAGTGCTGTCAAGTTGGTTTTGACTCATATTGACTCTGTATAGGGTTTCCCAGGAGTGGCTGGTGGGTTTGAAACACCAACCTTGTAGTTCAAACAAACTTTGCTGTCCAGTGCTGATCCTACAGCGCCACACCAAGATTGTTACACAGATCTTGGATGCTTTGTTCTATTTAATTTTTCACCTAGTCTCTCCCTGTGGTCCAGTTTAAAAGAAAATTTCTGCTAATTTATCTTTGAAATCACTTCTTCCTTCAGCTATTTCCAGTCTGCTTGGCCAGCCCATGCAACAAATCTTTTACTTCGGATGTCTTTTTTTTTTTTAACTTAAGATTTTCTATTTGGTTCTTCTGTGGAATTTCAGTTTCTCAATTGGTGTTTTTCATCTGTGCATTCGTTCTGTCCATCTTTACCTATAGTGTTTTGAAATATATTGATAATTTTAAAGATAGAAGGACATAGCAGAAACACCTTTTTTCTGAATTCCAGAATTGAAATGATCTGTGGCTCAGATGTTTTCCCCATCATGCTGCTGCCTCTGTGTGCTGTTGAGCCAGTTCTGACTCATAACAACCCTGTATAGGGGAGTCCTGGTGTGGCGCTGTGGGTTAATGCGCCAGACTGCAAAGCCGTTTGAACTACAAGGTTGGCGGTTCAGGCTCACCAGCTGCTCCTTGGAAACCCTGTACAGGGTTGCTGTGGATTGGAACTGACTCGATGGCACTTAACAACAACAACAACAACCTAAGGTTTCTGAGGCTGTAAATCTTTACAAGAGCAGAAGAGCTTATCTTTCTCCTGAGGAGTTGCTGGTGGATTCAAACTATTGACCTTGTGATTAGCAGTCCAGCGCATAACCCACTATGCTACCAGGACTCCTCTTTATAATGGGTCATATTATCTTGCTTTCTTTATGTGCCAGGTCATTTTTTTTGTATTACATATTAGACATTTGGAGGCATGCGCTGTAGGTTCTCAATTGCTACTGCCCTCTGAAGAGTGTTGCAGTTTGTTTCTGTAAGCTGTTAATTTACTGTTGGATCACCTTAGTCTTTGGACCCTTGGCCTTAGGCTCTATTTGAGTAAGTCTGTTTCAGTTTTGCCTTTGGTCCTACGGTATATCCTTTAGTTCTGGGATGCACTTCTTATTCCTATAGTTTAGGCCTTCAGAGGGTTCGCTGAAAAACTTGAGTTACTTTCCAAGTTCTTGGAGAAATTTTACCTGCACACTATCTTACTAGCATTGGCAAGCTTCAGAAACCTCTTCTTGACTCTTCAGACTTTAGCTATTATTTCCATTGGGGTTCTTAGCACTTTGCCTCACTCATTGCAACTTCTGAGTTAGCCAATGATATGAAGAGAATTGGTACATAGAATTTTAGACCTCCACTCTGTTTCTTTCTTCTAACAAGGAGGTTTCTTTTTTGTTGTACTGGTGTGGCATTGTAAGATCAGCATTGGACTGCAAATCACAAGGTTAACAGTTCAAACCCACCAGCTGCTGCACAGAAACCCTACACAGGTTTAGTATGAGTCAGGACCAACTCTACGGTACTTAACATCAACCTCATCTGTCAGTTTATTCATTGGTGTCATTTTTTGTCGTATTTTTTCATCTCCTGCTTTTCTGACGCTCTTGGAAGCACTTCATGTGGCTGTTGGTTTCTGTGTATATCTTCATTATTTTCAGTGTATTTGAAGAGGGGAGACACAAAGTGTATGGCTTCAATTCACATCTTGAACTGGATGTCACTTTAAGAAGCCTTTCGGTTGATATTGCTTACATGCAAAATGTTTAAAAAATTCTATGAACTTTTATTTTCATTCATGAACACTTTTGTTTTTCAGAATCATCACTTAAATGGCCCCTTCTTTGACTATCTAAAATCCTGCTCATTGTTTTTCTAAGGCACAGCTTTGCATTTCCTTTTCCTGTCATAACAACCCTGTATAGGGTTTCCTGTATAGGGAGGCCTGGTGTGGCTCTGTGGGTTAATGCGCCAGACTGCAGAGCCCTTTGAACTGCAAGGTCGATCTTATCAGCCTTTGATAACAGAGCAGTAAGGATGGCCTATGTTTATCTATTGTAATAAGGAGCTCTGGTAGCGTAGTGGTTATGAATCAGGTTGTGAACCACAAAGTCAGCAGTTTGAAACTACCAGCCACTCCGCGGGAGAAAGATGAGGCTTTCTGCTCCCGTAAAGATTTACAGCCTCGGAAACCCTGTACAGGGTCGCTATGGGTCGGAACCGACTCTAAGGGACTTAACAACAGTGAAGGAAATATTTAATTCCTAGTGTATTGTGCTTAAATTCAGTCTTATGGACCAATGAAAAGATCTTCAGTCGTGTATTGAGAACACACTAAAATATGAATACTGTATTTATGAAAAACCACTTGAAACAGAGATGCTTCGCTTTGCTTTAGCCTGACCCAAATTTTCCTTTCACTGTTCACTGAAAATAGCAGACTAGAGCTGTTTCTTTCTTGGATTGATGAGGATGAAAGTAATCATAATAATAGTTAATATTTATTTAATGACCAATTCACTGTATTCCAAGGAGTCCTGGGGGCACTGAGGATAAGCGCAGCCCTGGTGCGGAACTGAAGGCCAATGCTCTGGACTACAAAGTCACTATGAACCACAAGCTCACCAGCCGCTCCTTGGAAACCCTACACAGGTCACTGTAAGCTGGAATCGGCTCAGTGGCAATGAGTTTTAGGTTACTATATTCCAGACAGAGTTCTCAGGGCTTTAAATTCATTTATACGTTAAATCTTCAAACATCTCTATGTGGTAGAAATTTTGTAATTCTCATTTTCTAGAGGAGGTTCCCCGGACTTAGGGAGCCTAAAGATTTGCCTGGGGTCATACTGTTAGTAAGTGAGGTGGACAGTACCATGAGAACATTTACATGGAGTGTTTCATGTAAACACTCTTAGGTTTGGGATGAGGAGGAAGAAAGCACTGTCAAGGAGAAAATCATGAGCATGAAGGGCTCATCTGAGCTATGGAACTGACGCCTGACATTCACCAAAAGATGCTGCAGAGTGATTTGGAGCCTTGGTAATGCAGTGGGTTCTGAGTTGGGCTGCTAACCGCAAAGTCAGAAGTTCGAATCCACCAACTGCTGCAGGGGAGAAAGATGAGACTTTCTGCTCCCATAAAGATTTATAGCCTTGGAAAACCCTATCCAGGGTCTCTGTGAGTCAGAACCAACTCGAGGGCACTTAACAACTTGTCTGGCCAGCGAGATTCTAAGGAATCCTCTCATCCACTCCCTCCCATTTCACTTTTTAACAGGAAGAGGTTGACAGAAGGCTTTCATCAGCTTTGTGCTATACAGCAGCAGAGGTGGTTCTAGAACCTCAGTCTGTGGACTTTGGGCACCAAGGGCACACTGTATCCTGGGTTCGCCTCTCTTCCTATGTTCCTGGACCCTGCACTTTTGGGCTTGCCCTTTCCCCGTCCTATTGGGATCATTTGAATACAGCTGTGTTTCCTCACAGCCTTGGTGAGGCAGCTCACTGGGGGAGCTGCTGCATCTTAAAACAGCCCCTTGTTCAGAGCAAAGTCCTGACGAGTCCCTTCGGTCTAGTTACCATGTTATCATGGGACGCTCCAGAGAAGGGTGCTCTGCAGGCCCCTCCACAAGGTAAGGACTCCAGTGTCCTCCATGCCTCAGGTTTCCTGTGACTTTGTTCAAAGCACCAGGAAGGGGAATGGCACTTCTGAACAAGTCTGCTTTGTAAGGACTGCCTCATGGGGAATATCTGAGTGGCCTGGACATCCACAGGTGGTATTTGATACTTTCTTTGTTCAGTCTCCTTGTCCTGAGAATAGAAGGGGCAGGAGTATCTCTTACCACCTTCATTCACTGGTGTCTCCTGGGCCATGCGCTGACTGTGGCCCTGCCTCAGGCCCTGCGGACAGGGGCAGTGATGCCCAGTGCCTGCCTCCTTTTCTCATGATCCCCAAGTCACACAGCTGGCATGGGGAGTGGCAACAAGGCCAGTTTTTCTGATGGGAGAGGAAATTGACAATGCAGAAGTGGTGGGAAAAAGATGGCGTACAGGGAAGTTGGGGACTTGGGTGAGAAGAATGGCAGTCCTTAGAGCTGGGAGAAAGGAAGGAGGGCAACAGCATGGATAAACTTTGCTTAGATCCAGCTATGCCCAGCTCTTTACTAATCTTACTGCTGGCTCCCAGCCCCAGGGCTTGCCCCTTGACCTGCTTTGCCAGGAATAATAACTTCCAGTTGTGAGTACTTACTATGTGTATGGTAGTGTTTTGATACTTTCTGTACAATGAGCTCATATAAATCCTTATGATTCTCTGCTCAGATACTAACTGAAAGGTTTATAGATCAGCTTCATTCAGAGATGCTTTGGAGGAAAAGTCTAGCAACCTATTTCCCCAAATCAGCCATTGAAAAGACTATGGAACACCTAAAATAAGGCGTGATAAAGGCACCAAGTGACTGGCTTACAAGGTTTCAAGAGGGAGTTTTGTTTAAGAGTGTTGTGGGGGGACGATGGAGTCCCCACTGAATACTTTTCATCGTGTCAAGACGGGTCTGGTGAAAGAAGATGGGGATAAGATTTTTATTATTCAATAGTGAGTAATTGTTACCACGAGTAATTGTAACTGTCACAATTGTAAAGGTAGAGTTTTGTAACAAAAACAGGGGAGTAGTTAATCTTACAGTATAGGAACAGAGGACCCTAGGATTATCAAGGGAGAAAAGCACAAGTGGAATACAGGACCTTATCTAGAGAAGCAGCGACACCAGAGATGGAGGCAGAGATGAGGACATGGAGAGAGGGAGCAGATGAGGACTCTAGATTCATGGAAAGAGAAGGACTAAGAGCTGGCAGCCAGGAGGCAGACTTGCAGAATGTGCTCTTTGATGGTTTAAATTATTATATATTCCTGAGTGTTTCTGTGTACATCCTCTCCCCCCCACCCCCCAAAAAAAACAGAGAATGGAAGCAAATACTGTTAAATGATGATGCACGGAGGAGATAATAATCATTGCAATGAAACGATGGTATAAAGCTGACGTTGTCCCATGTAAACTATCACTCAGTTCACAATAAAAACTTTAAAAATATTTTTAAATGGCTATGGAGCACAGTTCCACTCAGATACACATGGGGTCACCATGAATTGGAATTGATCCCATGACACCCGGTGATAATAAAATCATAAGCCTCACAATAGCACCATGATATAGATGCTGTGATAAGTCTCACTTTGCAGGTTGGGAAATTCAAGCTCAGGGAGGTGAGTTGGATGCCCGGGAGTGGCAGAGGTAGAGTTGGAATCCGAGCTTGCTGGGTCTAAAACCTTTTTGTTCCATTGCTCTGCTGCTGCCATTGGCCTGGTACATCTTAGTCATAACAAGTTCCTATCCTGATGCCATCTGGCTTAGTGGTGAAGACCCTAGCACCCAAAGCTACAAGACCTGGGCTCCAATCCTGCCTGCTCAGCACCAGAAGCCTTTTTCACTTCTCCTTCCTCAGTAGGTGAATTTGCAGAGTGGAGATAAAAATCAAATTTCTGGGATGGTGTCGTCATGGATTTAAATTCTGGAGTCTTGGTGTGGCGCTGTGTGGACCACAAGGTCAGTTTGAATCACAAGGTCCATGGATCAAGCTCATCAGCCACTCCTTGAAAACCCGATACAGGGTTGCACTGAGTAAGAACCGACATGATAGCACTTAATAACAACAGAGCCATACAAAGCACACCCTAAGTGCACACCACTGTTTTCTTGGTACCTTTTTTCTCATCCTGGTCTTCAGAACAGAGCATTTTTTCTGTGTCCTTCCCCACCAATCCTCCTGCCACACTGACCTTGTCTTGCCTGTGAGAGCCGCTTGTTTATAAGAATTATATGTCTGAGTCCCCCATCTTTGTGGTCCCTTTCTTTTAACAAATGGAACCTCTCCCTGGATGTCAGCAGGCACTGTGAAAAACAGTGCCTGCCTTAGAGTAGCCAACATAAAAAGCATCAAGAGCCTCGGACAACAGAGCTTGATTAATTATCTGAAAGTGTGAATCATGGTTTTCATTTTCCTCTCACGAATATGAGCCACCTGCTCTGAATTAATCCAGGAGGGCAGTGTTTTAAAAACATCTCCTCGAAGCTGTGTTAGCACTCTGAGCCACAGCCGGAGGGTTTCTGTTTGCCTTCTCAGAGCATCTGAAGGTACACCTATTCATTTGTGGATTAAATTTCATTATTTCCAGTTCAGGGAAATAAAAAGGAAGATGAGAAAAGAACTTGGTGAAGGCTGTGTTTCAGAAAGAAGAGCTCATCCGGTTTGTCAGTTGTTGGTTCTGAGACATGCCCCTAGTTTCTGTGTTAGGCTCTCCTGCAAATCACAAGCCCTTGCCTGGGTCAGGGAATCAAAGCTGGGTTCGATTTCACAGTGAGTGGAGTCAAGTCCTTAGTAGAAATCAATGTTAGATATAAGTAAGTCCAGGAATCATTTATCCGTGTGGCCTTGGGTTATGAAAGCAATTACTCTGCTCAACTGGGAGCTTCTTGCGAGGGCAGAACTGCAAGGTCGGTGGTTCAAGCTCACCATCTGTTCCTTGGAAGCCCTATACAGGGTCTCTGTGAGTTGGAACAGACTTGACAACACTTAACAGCAACAGCAAAACAAAGGAACTTGTGGGAAGTGATTTCATTCACCTCCTAGAGGAATGGGCTTGACCTCTGGCGTCTCCTGGCCGATGCTTGACCCACCGAAGGTACATACAGATCATTCCAGAGGAAAAGATGAGGGGTACATGGCTTGCTCGAGGAGGCAACTCTCCTTCCACTGGAAGAATTGCAGAGGAAAAGGCCATGCGATGAGTCAAGGGTATTATGAAGGGTTAAGGTGATCGACTACTAATTGTAGAGTTGACACATTGAATGCACCCAGAGGTGCCTCAGCACAAGGACCTGGCAGTCTTCTTCTGAATAGTCAGCTGTTGGAAACCCCATAGAGGACACTTCTACTCAGATGCACATCAACTCAACAGCCACTGAGATTTGTGCCAAGGTATCATGGAGATTTGCAATTCTGTTGGTGCCTGTGCCTCTGGGGTGGGTGACCAGGGTCGTCTCCCCCACCCCCACCCCCGCCGCAGTGTGCTTTGTGGTTCAGAAGGCTATGCAGGGTAGGACTGAGCAGGGACGGGGCAAGGGTAACAGTGAGTTTGATGAGTGTGCTTAACCTCCAGACAAACACCGTGGGGCCAGATCTATGTCCTAGACTAACCCGCTGACCTCACAGAATCAGCCCGTGTCCGTGGGCACAGACTCCCCCTGCCCCCCAGGATCCCTGCACTTCTCAGTTCTTTACACCTGTTTCCAGTGGCAGCATTTCCCCCACAGCTGAGCTGACCTCATTTCAAGTAAGTTATCCTTGCTTGAATTCTTGCTTCTTATTAAAAAATAGGAGTCGAAAACAAATATAGGCTCAAGGCAGGAAACATACACAACACAGAGAAAGCTGGAAAGAAAAGGAAATTATCCTACTACCCAGAGAAAACCACAGTTCACATTTTGGTGTGTGATCAATTAGTCTTTATTTACTTTAGTTTTATTTTTCTTCCTGTGTCATACGTCCCAAAAAAGGTAGGTCTTGTACAGCGTATGTATGCTTTTGCCATCTACCCTTGTATCTTGGCATTCAGTCTTCAACATTTTCCTATACCCATACATTGTTGTTGTTAAGTGCCGTTGTAGATCACCACATCTTTCTCCCACTGAGCTGCTGGCGGGTTTGAACCACTGACCTTTTGTGCTGTGGCCAAGCACTGAAACTGCTGCATCCCATAATGATTGTTGTTGTTGTTAAGTGCCGTCGAGTCGGTTCTGACCCATAGCGACCCTGCACAGGGGTTCCGAGGCTGTAAATCTTTACGAGAGCAGGAAGCCTCATCTTTTTCCCGTGGAGCAGCTGGTAGATTCGAACTACAGACCTTATTCACAGCCCGATTCGTAACTACTGCGCTACCAGAGCTCCTTCCCATAATGATTGTTGTTGTTGTTGTTAAGTGCCGTCGAGTCGGTTCCGACCCATAGCAACCCTGTACAGGGTTTCCGAGGGTGTAAATCTTTACGGGAGTAGAAAGGCTCATCTTTCTCCCGCGGAGTGGCTGGTAGTTTCGAACCGCTGACCTTAAGGTTCACAGCCCGATTCATAGCCACTACGCTACCAGAGCTCCTTATAGCCAAGGAAATCCTATGGGATAGTTGTACACAGTTTACTAAATGAAGGTTAATATCCTATTGTGGTACTATATGACCAGCACTGGTCTGTTAACTTAAAGGTCAGTGGTTCAAACCTACCAACTGCTCCTTGGAAACCCTATACAGGGTCACTATGAATTGGAACTGACTCGAGGGCACTCAACGACAACAATAATTGGAGAGAGTACTTCTGGGGAGCCCTGGTGTGGCACTGTGGGTTAATGCACTGGGCTGCAAAGTTACTTTGAACTGCAAGGTTGGTGGTTTGAACTTACCAGTCGCTCCTTGGAAATCCTATACATTAAACACTAAAGGTCGGAACCGACTTGACAGCACTTAACAACAACAAAGTGCTAGGCATTGGAATTCCTGTTACAGCACTTTAGGATAAGCACTGGCCTGCTAGCTGCAAAGTCGTTGGTTCACACCCATCATCCTCTCCTCTTAAACTCTCTGCAGGATCGCTAAGAGTCAGAACCGACTTGAGGGCATGTAACAATGAGTGCTGGGGATTAGTAGGCTGTCTGTAACTTTGGTTGGTGTCGATATAACATTGTAATGAAATTCCTGATGCATCCAAGTGTAGTCTCTGATGATTTCCTTAGCTTAATTCCCAGAGGAGGAATTTCTGGGTCAAAGGTCTTTGTTCCCCTGCTTTTGCCAAAATGCCTGCCAGAAATGTTGTACCTATGTACCTTCCTTTTGAAGTGAGCCATCTGGTGAGTTCCTTTCTTTGAGCCCAGCTCAGATGCTCCTTATTTGAGAAACCTTCATTCACAGCATCCTAACCCACATCTCCTGACCCCCCGGCTCTCTCTTCAATTGCTGTTTTCTTTTTCTTAGTGTTTGTTACCATCTGAAATGTTGTTGTCTGCTCCTTGTTGGGGCACCTGTTTACTTGGCTAGCTCAGCTCACCAGGTTGTAAACCCGGCCAGAGCAGAACCCCGGTCTGTCCAGGTCACTAATGTCCTGGAGTGCTTGACCACCATTCTACAGACCTGGGTGTACGTGACGAATGAATCAGTGTTTACCCACAGTGAGTGACACTCAGCATTGTTAAGCTTGTTACTGTCCTAGAGTGAAAACTCAAACTCTGTCAAAGAAAAACCAAAGAGATTTATAAAAGGTCCTGACCAGGAAGACATCCCAAATCACAAAGTAAAAGACATTATTCTGAAGAGCAGTAAAGAAGCAGGAATGAAAGATTCCAATATTATGATTGGCTGGAAAGCATTCGGGGAGTTGGAAGCGGGCTATTTTGGAACAAGGGTTTAGCGGGCGGGGGCAGGTTGGTGAATAACACATATGTAAGATTACATTATTTCATCAAGGGTACATCATTTCAAGCATACTTGCTTCTCAGATGGTTATAGGATGGTCACAAGACAACCTCAGGACATGCTTTACTGGGCACATGCTATTAAAATTGCTTTCTCAAGCATGCCGTACTGGGGGTTTGTTGTAAAGATTCCTGGATAATGCTCTGTGTCAAGACCTTTTGGGCACAGCCTATCATAGTGGGTTTCTGCTGGACCACAAATGAAAGACCCCCTGGGAGCAGGCTGCCACCATCCTGCATCACAGAGAAAACCACTTCTATGAAGCATGCGCAGAAGAGAAAAACTGCTGCTAGAAAAGGGACCGTTAGAATCCAACACAGATTCCAGACTCATACCAAGAACCAAGACCTGAGATGGAAAGAAGGCTGACTCCCAGGCTGCTCTGTTAATACACACCTAGTGGCTCAGAGCTTAGCATCTCATCCCTTACCTTTATTTTAGAAGAAGGCCTTGAGTGATGCATACAGGTAAGCGCTCAACTCTTGACTAAAAAGGTTGCTGGTTTCATCCCACACAGAGGCGTCTTGGAAGCAAGACCTGGCAACCTGCTTGTAAAAGGTCACAGCCTTGAAAACCCAGTGTCTTAGTTATCTGTTGTTAGCTGGCATCAAATCGATACTAACTATGCACAACAGAACAAAACACTGCCCGGTCCTGAGCCAACCTCACAGTCATCTTTACACTTGGATCTCATTGCTACCACTGTGCCAACCCATCTCGTTGGGGGTCTTCCTCTTTTTTGCTGACCCTCCACTTTACCATGCATGATGTCCTTCTCCAGGGACTGGTCCCTCCTGGTAATATGTCCAAAGTATGAGACAAACTCTGGCCATCCTGGCTTCTAAGGAGCATCTGACTGTACTTCCTCCAACCCAGATTGGTTTGTCCTTTTGGTGGCCCATGGTACTTTTAATGTTCTCCTCCAACACCGTAACTCAAAAGTATCATTTTTTTTCTACAGTCTTCTCTATTCATTGTCCAACTTTCACATGCATATGAGTCTATTGAAAACACCATGGCATGAGTCAGGTGCACCTTAGTCCTCAAACTGGTATCTTTGCTCTTGAACACTTTAAAGAGGTCTTGAGCAGCAGTTTTACCTAATGCAATACATTGATTTCATGACCGCTGCTTTCATGAGTGTTGATGATTGATCTGAGCAAAGTGAAGTCGTTGACAACCTTAATCTTTTCTCCATTTATCTTAATGCTATTTATTGGTCCTAGGGTAAAGATTTTTGTTTTCTTTACGTTGAAGTGCAACCCATAATAAAAGCTATGCTCTTTATCAGTAAGTATTTTAAGTCCTCTTAGCTTTCAGCAAGCAGATTGTATCATCTGCATATTGTGGGTTGTTAATGAGACTTCCTCCAATCCTGATGCCACTTTCTTCATATAACCCAGCTTCTCAGATTATGTGCTCAGCATACAGGTTGAATAAGTATGGTGAAAGAATACAACCCTGGCACACACCTTTCCCAATTTTAAACCACTCAGTGTTCTTTCTTCTATTCGAACAACTGCTTCTTGGACTATGTACAGTTTTCTCATGAGCACAATTAAGTGTTCAGGAACACTCATTCTCCACAATGTTGTCCATAGCTTGTCATGATCCACACAGTCAAAAGCCTTTTATTGCATAGTCAATTGTTGTTGTTGTTGTTAAGTACTGTGGAGTCGGTTCCGACTCACAGTGACCTTGTACAGGGTTTCCGAGGCTATAAATCTTTACGGGAGCAGAACACCTCATCTTTCTCCCGTGGAACAGCTGGTAGTTTCGAACTACTGCCCTTGGGGTGAGCAGCCCTATTAGTAACCACTACGCTACCAGAGCATAGTCAATAAAGCACCAGAAAACATCCTGGTGTGGTACCATAGGATAAGCACTCGACCTTATGTTGGTTTAAATCACAAGTTCAATGGTTCAAACTCAGTCACTTCTTGGAAACCCTACACAGGGTCGCTATGAGTCAGAACTGACTCGATAGCACTTAACAACAAACATCTTTCTGGTATTTTCTGCTTTCAGCCAAGATCCATCTGACATCAGCACTGATATCCCTCTTCTCCGATGGTTTGTTCAGCATGCATATTGAATAAGTACAGTGAAAGGATTCGACCCTGGTGCACACCTTTCCTGATTTTAAACCATTCAGTATCCCCATGTTCTGCCTGCCTCTTGGTGTGTGTACAGGTTCCTCATGAGCACAATGAAGTATTCTGGAACACCCATTCTTTACAATGTTATCTGTTATCTGTTATGATCCACACAGTTGAATGCCTTTGCATAGACAATACAACACAAGTAAAGAGCTTTCTGATATTCTCTGCTTTGAGTCAAGATCTCCCTGATATTAGCCATGATCCCCCTCGTTACATATCTTCTGAATCTGCCTTGAATTTCAGGCAGTACTGCATTAATGATTTTTCAATTTTCTTCAGCAAAAATTTACTTACATATGATATTAATGATATTGTTAAATCATTTCCATATCGAACAGTATCATTAATATCACATGTAAGAAAATGTCACCTTTTTTTGGAATGGACGCAGATACGGATCTCTTCCAATCGGTTGGCCAGGTTGCTGTCTTCCCAATTTCTTGGTGAGTGACCACCTTCAGTGCCACATAAGTTTATTGAAACATTTTCATTTAAACTCCATCAATTCCTGGAGCCTTGCTTTTTCTGCTAGTACCTTCCATGCTGTTTGGATTTCTTCCTTCAGGACCTGTGGTTCTTGATCCTATGCTGCCTCTTGAAATGGTTGAACACTGACCAATTCTTTTTGGTACAATAACTGGGTATTCCTTCCATATTCTTCTTCCTTCCATCTTCTTTTGATGATGTCTGTATCATTCAACATTTTGCTTATAGAATCCTTCAGTATTCCAAGTCAAGACTTGACTTTTTTAATCTGCTCTTTTAACTTGAGAAATGCTGAGTGAGTTCTTCCCTTGTAGTTTTCTAACTCCAGGTCTTTGCACATTTCATTATGATACTGTGTTGGCTCGAGCCCTCTTTGAAATTTTCTGTTCAACTCTGTTACTTCTTCTTTTCATCCCTTTGCTTTAGCTTCTCCCAATGCTCAAGGGCAAGTTTCAGAGCCTTTTTGGTCTTTTTTTTCTTTCCTGTCTTTTAAATGACCTTTTGCTTTCTTTATGTATGATTCTCTTAATGTATTCCACAGCTCTTCTGGTTTTCAGTCATTAGTGTCTAATGCATCAAATATGTTCTTCAGATGGTCTCTAGATTCAGGCCATAATTTGGTCTCAAGGTCATAATTTGGCTCTCGTGGACTTATTTTTAGTTTTTTCAACTTTCAGCCTGAACTTGCATATGAGCAATTGATGGTCTGTTTCACAGTCTGCTTCTGGTCTAGTTTTGGCTGATAATATTGAGCTTTTCTATTGTCTTTTCCCACAGATATAGTCAGTTTGATTCCTGTGTATTCCATCTGATGAGGTCTATGTATATAGTTGCCTTTTATGTTGTTGATAAAAAGGTATTTATAATGAAGAAGTCATTGGTCTTGCAAAATTCTATCATACAATCACCAGCATCATTTCTATCACCAGGGCCATATTTCTCAAGTACCAATACTTTCAATTTCCAATCACCAGTAATTATCAGTGCATCTTGATTGCATGCTTGACTAATTTCATACTGTTGAAGTTAGTGGAATTCTTCAATTTTGTCATCAAGCAGCTTTAGTAATTGGTGATTAAATTTGAATAATAATCATATTAAGTGGTCTTCCTTGTAGGTATATGGATATTATCCAGTCAGACAGCATTGTACTTCAAGATAGATCTTTGTTTGTTTGTTTGTTTTATGATAAATGTGACACTATTCCTCCTCAATTGTCATTTCCCAGCATAGTAAACCATGTGATTGTCTGATTCAAATTGGCCAATCCCAGGCCGGTTTGCTCTTATGCTTTCCATTTCGTCTTTGATGACTTCCAGTTTGCCTAGATTTGTACTTTCTACGCCCATGTTCTGACCATTACTGGATAGTTATAGCTGTTTCTTCTCATTTTGAGATGTGCTCCATCAGCAAATGAACGTCCTGAAAGCTTTGCTCCACATCATTAAGGCCAACTCCACATCATTAAGGCCAACTCCACATCATTAAGGCCAACTCCACATCATTAAGGCCAACTCCACATCATTAAG
>NW_006408521.1:50578903-50623542 GCF_000296735.1 Chrysochloris asiatica
CATTAAGGCCAACTCCACATCATTAAGGCCAACTCCACATCATTAAGGCCAACTCCACATCATTAAGGCCAACTCCACATCATTAAGGCCAACTCTACTTAGAGCCAGCTCTTCCCTAGTTGTATTTTGAGTGCCTCCCAACCTGAGGCGCTCATCTTCTTGTAGCATATCAACCTATGTTCACTGCTATTATAAGGTTTTATGAGGCTCACCTTTCAGAAGTTATCCACTTCTCTGTCCTCCTAATCTTTTTTAGTCGGGAAGCTCTGCTGAAACCCGTATACCATGGATGACCCTGCAGGTATTTAAAAAATCAGTGACATAAAAGATCAGTGGTATTACAGTGACACCCAAGCCACCAGCATAGGGCAAAGTGACAGAGGAGTGTGCTGGATTAACCTCATAGTGCCGAGGATTTACAACACACAGGGTAATCACATCAGATCAGCAAATGGAGGAGAATTACACAATGCTGAGAGGGTGGCCGCGTCAAGTCGGGACATAATTTGATCCCTAATACCCATGGAGTACAGTTCTACTCTGACAGACACAGAGCGTTGGCTTGGTGGCAACTTGGAGACTTTATTCTACTGGGATTATAAACACAGTTAAGTCTTTTGCTGGCAGCAATAGCCTTGTTTGTTCTCTTCTCATTTGTTTCTTTTCTTAAAAGGTTTTAAATGGTATGATTGTCTAAAGCAAATTACGTACCCACTCCAAGTTTGCAGCCACTAATCTGGGTGGTGTAAACTGTGAACACAATCAGCTGCTAATGGCAAGATGGAGTCCTGGTGTGGGTTAATGCGCTGGACTACAAAGTCAACAGTTCAAGATCACCAGCTGCTCCTCAGAAACCCTGTACAGGGTCGCTGTGGGTTGGGATTAACTTGATGACACTTAACAACAACAACAATAGCAAGATGGAGTCCTACTGTGGTGCTATAGGATAAGCACTGGACTTCTAACCACAAGGTCGGTGTTTCAAACCCACCAGCTGCTCCTGAGAAACCCTACATAGGGTTGCTTGTGTTGGAATTGACTCAACGGCACTTCACAACAACAACAGTGGAAAGGTTGGAGGTTCAACTTGATCCAGAGGTGCCCCTGAAGAAAGTCCTGGAGATCTACTTCTAACAAATAAGCCATTGGAAATCCTGTGAAGCACAGTTCTGTTCTGACCCACACAGGGTCACTGTGAATTCAAGTCAACGGTACTGCAACTGGTTTCATCTGCTGAGGTCTTGAAAGGAAATTGTCACCTTAATAAAACTGAGTGTGAAGTGAAATGAGAGTGAAGAGTTTAGCCAGAGGGCTTATGTTGCTCTCTGGAGTTTAAATGCTTGAATGTCTGCCAGAGCAGCGGCTTTCTGGTTACTCCCTGGTTCTTGCAGAGACCTGGTGAGTATCCTTGAGTTCTGCATGAGTGAGGTATTGCATTTCTGGATGCTGAGGGTATTGGCACCCTTGTGTGCATGGGAGAGTGTCCTCAGCTAGAAACAGTAGTTAGAGGTGGAGGGGTCGGCGTGTCCAGATTGCTGGCTGTGACCGGCTCAGCTGGGGTATGCTGTCAGAGGCCAGACCCTAGGACTTAGTATCTGACCTCTTCTGTCCAGGGTTTGTATCAGCAACGTGGATAAAGACAAAGAAAGCAGGCTGATCAAATTTGCGAATGACAGAAAACCGGGGGTGGAAGGCTAATACGTAGGATAATAAAATCAAGATTCATAAAACTCTTGGCAGGAGTGATGGGTCTGAAACTAACAAGGTAAGCAGTAACAGGATTACATGTGAGGGTCCTGCAGCCCACTCTATGGAGTCAGGCCTGCCAACAACTGGGCGTCCTGGTGAGGCAGTGGAGGACCAGAAGCGTGGCACTGCTCTTTCAAAATGCTACTGTCCACACTAACGACGCCTTGTAGCCAGTCATCTGGACCTACACCAACCTCACAACCATGGCTGTGTTTGAGCCCACTGTCTGTGGCCACTGATCCATCTCATTGAGGGGCTTTCTCTTTTTCCCAGACGCTCCACTTTACCAAGCATGATGTCCTTCTCCAGGGATGGGTCCCCCTGATAGCATGTGTGAAGTAACTGCGCCAGATATTTGAGGCAGTGACACATCCAGATCTAAAGGATGGTCCTAGTCTCAAAGCTTTGCTCCTTTCTCTCCAGTCTCCTACTGGAAGCACTTTCCTAAGCTGTCCTCTCTCCCACCCAGCACCCAACTCCTGCCAAGTCTCAGGCCCCACTGGGCTTTCTCTGGAGTCAGTTACACTCCCTCCCTCTCCATGTGCTCAGGTGCCCTGCTAGTCTCGCTACTATCTTGTTAATTGCCATCCACTTGGTCCCCAATTCATGGCGACCCCATGAAGAATGGAATAAAAGGCTGTCCAGCCCTGTGTAAATACCTACAGCACCACACCAGGACTCCGAGGCTTGTTGATTTAGCTTGTCTTTTGCTGTTTTATTAGATAATCAATTGACAGTGTTGCCTTGTTTGTTATTTGCTTGTTTGGGTTTTATAGCAGAAAGTTTGTCTCTTTCTACTTGTGAATTCTGTTTCCTTGCTCAGCTTGGTCTCTCTGCTCCATGAGGACCAAGACTTACCTTTCCGGCTCCTGATGTCATGTTTCTTTTTGTGGCTTAGTAGCACCTGCTCCAGTATCTGTCAGCGTCAGGAGGTTTGGGGAAGTCTTTGTTTGCAGATGTTGTGTCTGTCTTGTGTCATCCTTTTCTGGATCCTCCATCAGTGTCTTCAGATGGGCAGCTAATCCTTCACTGCTCTTCAGCCCCTCTACCTTTTGCCCTTTTGAATTTGCAACTTGCATCAGGGTGACCGCAAGTACTCAGGGCTGGTCTGCATTGCTAACACACAGCCAGTCTTCGGTGATGTGGAATGACGGGAAGAGCTCATAAACTGAAAATCTCTCACTCTAACCTCAAAGAAAAATGGCTAAACCTTCTCATAAGAATAAAAAAGAGGAAAATCACAAAAGATTTTGTAAACACTGAAGCACCAGCAATGAAGAAAATAATTCTGTAAAAATCCACAAACAAAATGAACTCGGCACAGGAAATTATGTGGAACAAAGAAACCAACAGAGCCAGAGAAACCCATTGTCCTAGGCTTAAATCCCCATTTCCATATGCTAGCTGTGTGACCCTGATCTGATTACTTAACCTCTCTGAATTTCAGCTGCAACATGTAAATATATCTCCAGTTCCAGAAAGCACTTGGCGCAGGGGCCCACTTGACAAAGGATGGCTAGTCTTCCCATCTCTTTTGAGGTTTGCAGCTGGTGGTTGAGGTTGCTGGAAATACATTGTCTAGATGTTTCCATGAGAACCAATTGACTTGCCATTTCCACACTGTGTGGCAGGTGACATCAGCTTTCGGTGTCTCGTGGAACTGATGGTCTGGGGGAAGGGGAGAGCTGGCCAGCAGTTACAAACACCTGGGCAGTCGGTCATACAGAAACTTTACAAGTATGATGGAGTCCTGACTGGGCAGATACCATGTTTGGGAATTGTTTGATGTCTTTTTTGTAGTCATGTTTGCATGTTATATAAGTAACAAGAACAGGAGAGCTTAGGCATCGGAATGCTGACTGCACCAGCATCCACTTCGTGGGGGAAGGGTGAAGCTATCTGCTCCCTTGGAGATTTATGGTCTCGGAAACTCTGCAGAGGGTCTCTGTGAGATGGAATCAACTCAGTGGCAGTGGATTTGGGTTTGACTTTTTAATTGCATTTTCATGTTATATAAAAAATAACAATAAAAAGAGAACCACATGACCTCTTTTCTTTGACCTAACACCACATCCCCACAAGTGGTCATCATCGTATATGGCAGGATATATGATCTCCCAGAGATGTCTGCATCTGGATTCCTGGATCCCGGAACCACATTACCTTACACGGCCAAGGCAGTTAAGGCTGCAGATGGATTAAGATGTCCACTCCCAGAGTTTGAAATGGAAAGATTATCCATGTGAGCCCAGTGAGAACCCACCAGTCCTTCTAAGTGGAAGAAAAAGGCAGGAGGGAGCTAGAGGTCATGTGACTGGAAGAAAAACACAAAAACCAGAGGTGATTTTGCTGGTTTTGAAGGTGAAGGAAGAGACCACGAGTCAGGGAATGAATGCAGGTAGCTCCTTGTTGGTAGTTGTCCGTTCTGACCCATAGAGCCCCTGAGCACGAAAGAAGGAAACTCTACCTGGTCCTACGCCATCCTCACAATTGTTGTCGTGTTTCAACCCATTGTTGCTGCCACTGTGTCAATCTGTCTTGTTGTGTGTGTGGGGGTCTTGCTTTGCTATTGTTGTTGGCCCTCCACTATTCCAAGATGATGTCCTTCTCCAGGGACTGAGTCTTCCTGATAACAGAAATAGAATCCTTGAATGTTGCAATTCAGGGCTTGAATTTTTTCTTAACTGACTCTCTACTTAACCAAGCATGATGTCCAGGGATTGGTCCTTCCTGATAACATGTCCAAAGTGTGAGAGATGAAGTCTTGCCATCCTTAGTTCCAAGAAGCATTCTGACTGCCCTTCTTCCAAGACAGATTTGTTCTTCTGGCACTCCGTGGTGTTGTAAATATCCTTTGCCAACACCATAATTCAAATTCATTGGTTCTTCTCCAGTCTTCCTTTTTCATTGTCCAGCTTTCATAGGTGAGCCTTAGAAGCTGGAAAAAGGCAAGGAAGTGGATTTTCCCTTTGAACTTCCAGAAAGGAAGGAAGTCCAATGGATGCTTTTTCAGATTTCTTACTTCTAGGCTACAGGGCAGTAAGTTTGGGTTGTTTTAAGCCACTAAGCATGTGCTAATTTGTAGAGTGATAAGAAGTTCAGAGTCTGTTTGTAAATCAGGCTTTTCCTCTGGACCATGAGCCCCTGGAGTGCAGGAGTTGTATCCTGTTCCCCTCTGGACCACTCTGGAGGTGAACCTTGTGCCCTGTTGTCTCTCTTCTCCAAACTCAAACCGAAGCCCTTGTTTTGATGTTGCCTGTTGAGAATGACCTCCAGGTCTTAGGAACTTGCTCTCAGCCTGGACATTTGATGCAGATGGCTTCCTTCCAAAGGAGTCACCCTTGAGTAGAAGGCTGCATGGGTGGAGCTAACACACACCATGTTTTGTGATGTTATTGTGTTATTTCTTATTGTTTGAAAAAAAAACAACCCTTGTTGGCCCACTCAGCAGATCAGCAAACGAGGTGAAGTCTAAATCAAAGAGAAAATCCAAGTAAAAGAAGAAAGAACAGGAACAATGAAGGAGGATAGTACAGACAAGAGGGAAGAGAAGATTCCAATAAACGACAGCAGTAAGAGAGTAAAGAGATGGTTCTGTCCTCTCCTGGGTAGCCTCCTGCCTGTCTCTTTGCTTGGTGGCTCCAGCAGTGGACCCCATCCTAGATGCCCAAGAATCTAACTTCATTGATGTGGGCAGGGTAAGGGCAGGGATATTGCTAACAGCTCCTGAGTGGAGAATGCAGTGTAGTTAAGTGCTGAGGACCCGTCCTCAGGCTGCCCAGCCCTCTTATCTGAAACTCTCCAAACTTGAAAACTCACAAGATGGAATCTCTGAGAGAGCGCCCCAGCATCCTGTCATTTGACAAAGGGTGACGCCGAGGCTTAGAGATGTCAATGCCATCCAATGGTTGCAGAGCACGCAGGGTCATGCTGCGACCAGGACCCTGGCTGCGATTTCTCATGTGCACCATTGTCCTTCCTGGTGTGTTGGGCAGCCTTCAATCAGGACAGCCCCAGCTACTTCCATCGATCAGTGGCTTTCTTTGAATTTCCTTAAAACGTTCTTGATTGTTCTGAAATGTTCCTTTAAAAGGTCAGCTGATCTTTGATGCAAAAGGTGGACCCTCTACCTCTCCATTGGTCTTGATGAAGCTGTGCCACTTAGTGGGTTGTTGTTGTTGTTGTTATGTGCCGTGGAGTCGGTTCTGACTCATAGCAACCCTGTACAGGGTTTCCTAGGCTGGAAATCTTTACAGGAGCAGAACGCCTCATCTTTCTTCCGCGGAACAGCTGGTAGTTTCGAACTGCTGACCTTGCGGCTCGCAGCCCGATTCGTATCCACTACGCTACCAGAGCTCCTTAGTGGGTAGGAGAGCTCAAACTCTGGAATCACTCCTGTGTGAGTGAAATGGGTGTGTCAGTTAGAGTACTCTAGGTGATAGAGACAGAGGCAGACTAAGAGATAGGCTGATGGACTGATTTTGAAGAACTGACTCATATGCCTGTGGAAACTGGAGAGTCTGATATTTGTGGGGCAGGCTGACAGGCTGAGAGCTCAGAGTTGATGCTGCAGTCCTGAGTCTCGTGTTTGGGGGGCAGAGAGAGTTTCTGTGTTACAATCTGGATGCAGAATTACTTCTCTTTCAGGAGACCTTAAATCTTTGCTCTAAAAGCCTTCCGCAGATTGTATGAAGCCCACATACCTTTTTGAGGGTTGTTGTTGTTGTTGTTAGTGCCATGGAGTCCAGTGACCCTGTATAGGGTTTCTGAGGAGTGTCTGGTGAGTTTGAACCACGTACCTTGTGGGCCAAACTGACCTTGTGGTTCAGTGCTTATCCTACAGCACCACACCAGGACTCCTTGTTGTTGTTGTTGTTGTTGTTGTTAAGTGCCGTTGAGTTGGTTCCAACTCATAGTGACCCTGTATAGGGTTTCTGAGAATCAGCTGGTGAGCTTGAACCCCACTGACCTTGAGGTTCAAACCAAACTTGCAGTCTAGCCTGTTACCCTGCAAAGCCACACCAGGGGTCCTAAAGATCACCTGATGATAAATGATAATCACACCCACAAAATACTTTTTCAGCAACAGCTAGACTAGTGCTTGACCAAACTACTGGGCCAAGTTGACACATAAATTAGCCATCACAATGGAGATAATGCTGATAAGACACATCAGTTATCAGGAGGGACCAGTCCCTGGAGAGGACAGCATGCTAAGTAAAGTGGAGGGTCAGCAAAAAAAGAAAAACAGATTGGCAGATATCTGCAGCTGCAACAACGAGCTCACACATACCAGTTGTGAGGCTGATGGAGGATGGGGCAGTGTTTTGTTACACTATGGGTTGTAATTGACTTGACAGTACCTAATGACAACACGTAAGTCAGAGGGAGTGGGAGGTTTAAACGATGCATAATACATTTAAAGTGTTTAGCACACAGTGTGTGACTCATCATACATGTTCTATTGTGTGTAAGTAATATTAGTGTGAAAGTTCTTTTGATCGAGGGTGGAGAATGGATGCATTTTTCACTGCAGCTTTTTCTTGTTTTTTGGAATACGCATGGTGGTGGTCAGCAGTGGTCATTCCTTGAGCAAATGCAGTGAGTCCTCCCTTCTGGATTGGCAACTGTGAGTTTCCAAGTGGAGCTTGTTAGCTCTGGTTCATTGGACACTTAGCCCTTCTTTGTCTTGAGTGCAGCCTACCTAGGCTGTCTGTATATGAGGTCCAGAGTCCTTGAACAGAGCTGGACCGCCACTCACAATACAAGTCAGAAGCAATCTGCTGCTTTTCCCGTCGCTATCTTCATTACACAAAAATTTTCCATGCAAGTAATTGCAGAATGGGGTAACAAGGAGGATAATAGGGGGAGATAATTGTGGATAAATCAGCTTGATTACACTCTTTCCCAAACTTGATTATCCAAATTTGCAGTGCTGTGCAAAATCTCAAAAGCCAATTAAGACCTTACATTAACGCCTGCAGATTCTGGGAAATGTTCGCTCAGAAGCCTAGCAGATCTACCAACAGGTTGTTTGTGGTGAGAATAACTCATCTTAGTCTGATTTTCTATATTTCAGAGAGAGCTGGGGACTTTTATTACTATGTTTTTAAACAAAGCAAATATATATACACAATACTAACTGTGTCGCTGAATGACTTATGGTGATCTCAGCGCACCTTTGGTGTTATGCAATGTGGTCATTCTGATTGGTAGTATTGCCAGTTGTACTGGACTTGAATTCATTTCCAGGCACATTGTTACTGTTTACAGAAGAAAGAGTCAAAGGACTGTGGAGAATCATTGAAGGTGGAGAAGCCACGACTTGATTTACTTAGCAGCATCTTATCAGCCCCTTTTACCAGTACTATTTGGCCTTCTTTAAGCTCAGTTTCTTAATTGGCATAATGACCTTGTAGACGTGTGGTGAAGTCTGAGGAAAATAAAGTTACAATTTCGAGCTGGCACTTTGGAGGCATCCCATCACTGTTTGATTCCCTATTGTTTTGTGGAGAGTTTTGCAGCATTTAGACAGGAAGAAAACTGTGAAGTTTTCCAGTCCAGTTCCTTAATGAGGATAACTAAGGGAGAAAGAGTCACAGAGCTGATTTAGCAGCTCAGCAAAGGTGTCATGGCTCCTAGTTGGTGGGAGCCACTTAGAACTTGATTTGTTTCTTATACCAGCAAGAAATCCACAGCTGCCAGCCCAGAGACAACTGGAGACCAAGACATGCGGGGTCATGAGAACTTAGCGTTGGAGAAATCCACTTGGAAAGCTTTCAGGAGTCTGCTACTGGTGTAGTCCTGGGATCCACGTGGTCTCCTTTGAGTCCCAAGATGGCCTCGTGGAGCCAGCATGATTCACGAAAGACTTGGAGGAAGAAAAGAGGAGCTTGACAAAGAGAAAGTGAGTGGGGAGATGGAAAACCAGGAGAGCAGCTCCCAGGAGCCCCGAACCAACACCAACCCCATTTGAATGGCGTCTCCCTTTACAAAGCATTTTCTTATTTGAGCAGTTCTTGCAAGTGAATAGGATGTCCGTGCATGTGGAGTGAATGATGATTGAAAACGAATGTAAAAGCTGACTGCTGTTGCTTGGCCCTTGACTCAGGAGCTGCTGATGGTGCCACAATGCTAGCACAGGATGAGTCAGGTGTCCAGGGTCAAACCAAGCCCCGTGGACCAGTGTCTCCATTTGATTTTGTGGTCTCTGGGTGGCGCAAATGGTTGAGTGCTCAGCTAATTACCAAAAGGTTGGAGGTGTGCACCCACCCAGAGACACTTTGGAAGAAAGGTCTAGAAGTTGACTTCTGAAAAAAATCAGCCATTGAAAACTCTATGGAGCAACGTTCTACTCATCAGGTTCCATTCATTCAAAGATACAGCTGAGGTGATGTTCACCACCTGCTTGGGGAAGATGTTTGGGGCAGCTGTCTGGGTCCACCCCATCCTGTCCCCCAACCATCAGCCTCTCGTCTGCTCTTCTGACTGGTGGTTGTTCCATCTCCTGCATCTGATTTTCCTATCTACCAGCCTAACCAAAGACCATTCTGAGAGAAAATGGCGTTGTGGCTTGGTGGGAGAGATAGGTCATAGACAACATGGCTTGCCTCCAGACTCCGCTGATTTCTGTCAAAGATACGGGTGAAATGGCAGAAGGTCCACTCTAGCAAGGCCTAATGCCACCGTTCATAGTCACCAGGAGATGCAAGATGAGTTTGCAAGGGAGGGAAATCCTCAAATACTTTTCAGGCCCCTGTTTAGACGTGCTCTTTGGTTGGTGTGTTTTAATTAGAATAGCAGCTCAGTTGTCAGTTGTTCTTGTTAGGTACCATTGAGTCAGTACTAACTCATAGTGACCCTATGCACAAGAGAACGAAACACTGCCTGGTCCTGGGCCAACCTCACAAATCGCTGCTACGCTTGAGCCCATTGATGCTGCTACTGTGCCAATCCATCTCATTGGTGGTTTTCCTCTTTTTCTCCGACCCTCCACTTTACCAAACATGATATCCTTCTTCAGTGACTGGTCCCTCCTGACAGTATATCTGAACTATGAAAGAAATCTGGCCATACTGGCTTCCAAAGAGCACTCTGGCCATTCTTCTTCCAACACAGATCTATTTATTCTGTTGGCAGTCATGGTACTTTCAGTATTCTTCTCCAGTACCATAACTCAAATGTATCAATTCTTCTACAGTCTTCCTTATTCACTATCCAACTTTCACATGCATATGAGATTTTTGAAAATACCATGGCTTGCGTCAGGTGCACCTTAATTCTTAATCTGACATCTTTAATCTTCAACACTTTAAAGAGGTCTTGTGTAGCAGATTTGCCCAATGCAAAACGTCATTTCATTTCTTGACTGCTGCTTTCATGAGTGTTTAGAGTGGATCCAAGCAAAATAAAGTAATGGACAGCTTCAATCTTCTATCCATTTATATGGATGTTATTTATTGATCCAGTGGTGAGGATTCTTGGTCTCTTACATTGAGGTGCAACCCATAATGAAGGCTGTGGTCTTTGATCTTCAACAATAAATATTTTAAGTCCTCTTGGCTTTCAGCAAGCAAGGTTGTATCATCTGCATATCACGGATTGTTAATGAGCCTTCCACCAATCTTGATGCCACTTTCTTCCTCATATAATCCAGTTTCTCTGATTATGTGCTCAGCATACAGGTTGAGTAAACATGGTGAAAGAATACAACCCTGGTACACACCTTTCCTAATTTTAAACCATTTGATGTTCCCATGTTTTGTTAGAACATCTTGCCTCTTGGTCTATGTTCAGGTTCCTCATGAGCACAATTAAGTGTTCCACAATACTCATACTTCACAATGTTGTCCATAGCTTGTCATGATCCACACAATCGAAAGCCTTTGTGTAGTCAATAAAGCACAAGTAAACATCTTTCTGGTATTCTCTGCTTTCAGCCAAGATCCATCTTAAGTCAGCAGTGATAGCCCTCATTCCCTATCCGCTTCTGAAACAGGCTTGGACCACTGGAAGTTCTCTGTCAATGTATGCTTGCAGCCATTTCTGTATTACCTTTAGTAAAACTGTACTCGTGTGGGATATGAATGATATGTCCATGATTTCCACATTCTGTTGGGTCACCTCTCTTTAGAATGGGCACAAATACAGGTCTCCTCCATACGGTAGGCCAGATAGTTGTCCTCCAACTATCTGGAGGCAGAGATGACTGAATGCCTCCAGTACTATTTCATTTTGTTGAAAGATTTCAACTTGTATTCCATCTGTTCCTGATGCCTTGTTCTTTGCCAATGACTTCAATGCACCTCGGACTTCTTCCTTCAGGATCATTGGCTCTTGATCATATACTACCTCTAGAAATGGTTGAACATGGACCATTTCTTTTTGTTACAGTAACTCTGTGTATTCCTTCCATCTTCTTTTGATACTTTCTGCATCCTTCAATATTTGGCTTAGAGAATCAATCCTTAAGTATTGCAAGTCAAGGTTTGAATTTGTTTTCTTCAGCTCCCTCAGCTTGAGAAATGCTGAGCATGGTCTTCCATTTTGGTTTTCTAACTCCAGTTCTTTGCACATTTTGTTGTAATATTTGATTTTGTATTCTGGAGCTGACTTTTGAAATTTCCTGTTCAGCTCTTGTACCTCCTCACTTCTTCCATTTACTTTAGCATCTCTACACTGGAGAGCAAGTTTCAGAGTCTCTTCTGACATCCATTTTGGTGTTTTCCTTCTCAGTTACCTTCTCAATGACCTTTTGCTTTCTTCCTTATGATGTTCTTCATGCCATCCCACAACTTTTCTCGTCTTTGGTCTTTAGTGTCTAAGAAATCAAAGCTGTTCTTCAGATGATCTCTAAATTCAGGTGGGATTTATTCAAGGTCATATTTTGGCTCTTGTGGACTTGTTTTCATTTTCTTCAGCTTCAGTTTGAATTTGCATGTGAGTAATTGATGGTCTGTTCCACAGTCTGCCCCTAGCCTTGTTTTGGCTGATGATATGGAGCTTTTCCGTCGTCTGGTCCACTGATGCAGTCAATTTGATTTCTTTGTATTCCATCTGGTAAAGACCAGGTGTATTCCATCTGGTAAAGACCATGTCATCTTTTATGTTGTTTATAAAAGGAATTTGCAATGAAGAATTCATTGGTCTTGCAAAATTCTATCATGTGATCTACAGCACCGTTTCTGTCACCAAGGCCAATTTTCCAACAACTGATCATTCCTCTTTGTTTGCAACTTTTGCATTCCAATCATCAGTAATAGTCAGTACATCTTGATTTCATGTTTGGTCAATTTCAGACTAAAGAAGTTGGTAGAATTCTTCAATTTCATCATCAGTGGCTTTAGTGTTTGGTGCATAAATTTGAATAATAGTGGTATTAACTGGTCTTTCTTGTAGCTGGATGGATATTATCCTATCACAGACCCCATTGTACCTCATGACTTCTCTCTTTCTTTTTTTTTTTTTTTTAAAGTTTTTTTGTGAATTGAGTGATAGTTTACATGGGAGAACATCGGTTTTACACTCATTGTTTCATTGCAATGATTACAGTCTCCTCTGTATATCATCATTCAACAGTATTTGCTTCTATTCCCTCTAGTTTTTTTTTTCTTCCCATGACTTCTCTTGATATGTTCTTTTTGATGATGAATGCAACACCATTCCTCTTCAATTTGTCATTCCCAGAATAGTAAACCATGTGATTCTCAGGCTCAGAATAGCCAATACCAGTCCATTTCAGCTCATTAATGCCTCTAGGATATTGATGTTTATACGTTCCATTTAATTTTTGACAATTTCCAATTTCCTAGATTCATACTTTGTAAATTCCATTTTCTGATTGTTACTGGACTTTTACAGCTGTTTCTCTTCATTTTGAGTTGTGCCCCATCAGCAAATAAAGGTACCAAGGGCTTTACTGCATTCGTGTCATCATGGTCAATTCTACTTTGAGGAGGCAGCTCTTCCGCAGTTGCATTTTGAGTGTCTTCCAATCTAAGGGGCTCATCTTCTGGCACTATATCTGACAATATTTTGATGTTCTTCACCATGTTTCAATAATCTGGTGCTGACACTGTTATACTGCTATTCATAAGGTGTTCAGTGATTCAATATTTGAAAGCAGTTCATCTCTCCTTCCTAGTCTGTCTCAGAGACCTTTCAAATTCCATTTAGTCCTCGAGGGCTGAGCACCATAAATCTTCTGATCAGAGGCCCAGACCTCTGCTTAACACGGTGTCCTGGGACTTTGCTGTGGCCTGACCCTGGGATGGGTATGTGGAACATTCCAGAGTGCTTTGAATGTACTGCTGTAGTGGGAGAGTACTGTGAAAGGAGCCTCATAGGACATGTTTATACACGTTTTGTTTGACTTTTTGTCACTGTGAGTTGAAGCCAACTTGATGGCACCTAACAACAACATCAACAGTAGCAACAGTAACAACAAAAGAAGCAACTTCTCCAGATGATAAGAATTGATGGGAATAATTTCATAGTCTAAAGCTGTCAGGATTTCATTTCTCTTTCTAACCACTTCCTACACATGGTTTCTTCTCTTTTCTCCTTCCACTGAGTGTAAACCTTTTTCTCTGTGAATCTTATCTACATCATTTGCACTGAGTGAGAACTTAGATCAACATGTTGATCCCAAAAGTAGGGACCATAGTTGTGCAAAGTGTTGTCTCTTATGAAAAGAGCTGCAGGTAGCATCGAACTGGTGGGGGAGAGAGACGTGTGTGTGAGAATTACATAGCCTCCTTAAAATCCCATGTTGTGTTCTGAGGAGGACGTGGAATCATGGACATTCTGTGTCCATAGTGTTGTGTCGACTTGAGCAAGATACCCTACATTTAGAGTCTCAGGGCCCTCGTCTCTAACACAGGAACAACAATAAATAACTCTTACCTTTAGTAACAGTAACTTCTTCCTAGAATCCTCCTAAGGTTCTTATGAGGATTCAAAGAAGTAAGGTTGTGAAGCACCAAGTCAGGGCTGGCACATACATCTCCACACATGACAACTCATTGCCGTTGTAATGGATCATTACTAGAATTACTATCATTGCTACCTGTCTTCAGAAGAAAGCAGCCAGCTTCTAATCAGGAGGCAGGTTGCCGATTCAGAAATCATTCATCAGTGTGTTCTCCTGACCACCTCACCCTGCCTGCTGTTCCAAGACTAATGAAAAATACGATACATCTCCTTCCTGACCAGAAACAGGAGCATCGGCTGGCTCCGCTGACCGCATCCAATGCCCATTTGTGGTTTCTGTCTTGCAAAGCAGAGGCCAACTAGATAGGAAAAGTCAATAGTGCAGTTAAGAGGGCAAGCCTTGTTCGTTGCTCCCGTCTGGAGAGCTGATTCTTCTTGTCTCACATTTTCTCCTCCAGATAGTAAGGTTCCAAAGTGACTTTCTGCAATTTCATTTGCTCATTGAATGTCCAGATAACATGTGGTTGTTGTTGGCGTCCTTCTGTCTGATCCCAGCTCCTCCCCCACCCCCATCTTATTGTCTCCAGGTAGGGCGTCAAGAAGGCTGGGAAAGCTTCTCCCAGCCAGTTATTTTGTCATTAGTATTCACCTTGGCAAGCGTAGCAGCCACCTGTTATGAAGGCTGATGGTGCCAAGTACTGTGTAAGATCCCACTTCCACATTCACTATGACCCTGAAGGATATTGTCATCAGGTGGGGAGGAAATGAAATCTGAGGCCACCCAGCTGGGAAGTGCCAATGCAAAGATAAGAATCAAGGTGGGTGGTCTAACTTCCTATTTTCGTCTTGTCTTGTGTAAGTTGTGTCTGGGAAGATGTAGATGTCTGTGTCTAGTAGGTGACTGTAATGGCCCTGTGTAGTATATAGTGAATTATTTAATTTGCATCTTTTAGCTTTAGCCTTTGCAGTTCCCACCAAACGACTCTTTTCCTAATGGCTCTGGGTAAGAGAAGGTGGGAGAAGATGACATGATTCAGCTTTGGATGTAGCAGAGTTCATTGTAAAGGTAAAAACTTGAAACTTTGGCATGGGTATAAAATGAACTGTATCAGAGGTAGAAGGGGGAATCTTTCTGCCATCAAGAAGAAAGAGCCGGGAGTAGAGTATGCCCTTTGGCCCCCAAGATCCCTGCACATTGAGCTTCCTCGACCCAGGCTCTGAAAGCTATGACACCGGAGGAAGGGCAGAGGAGCAGCGGAGCTAAGAACCAGAGCACCAGACACAACAGTGGGCTTCCCAGCCACAGAGCAAGTAAAAGCCGAGTGTCTTTGAGCAGGAAGCTTGTTTGTTCAGTGGGGTCCTTCCAGGCCCTTATGTGGGATAGTTAGGTTAGGCAGAAAACGGAGCCAGAGCTGAGGGTCTTCAGGCTGAGGCTTATGGGGGAGTGGTGTGTCCTGTGGGCATTTATCAGCAGCTGACTGGAACAACCGTGCCCTGAGTGTTTTCTGATCCTGTCTTGTAACCTTTTATGGTGTCTGAGCTCTCTGTGGTCATTGCAATGAATTATGGAACCCAACAGAGAAGCCAAGAGTTCTGTGGAAGGATGGTCTGATGCCATGTATGTTTTACCTGAATTGAGAAAGGTCTTTCATCAAAGCATCTGATTTCAGGGTTGCTAGCATGGTGCTATAGGATAAGCAGTGGACTGCAAGGTCAGTTTGAACCACAAGGTTGGTGGTTCAAAACTCACCAGCTGCTCCCTGGAAACCTTATACAGGTTCCCTATGAGTTGGAACCAACTCGACAGCATTTAACAACAACAGCATATCCATGGGGTCCTCGGGTGGAGCTGTAGAATAAGTGCTGGACTGTTAACTGCAGGGTTGGTGGTTCAAACCCACCAGCGGCTCTTCGGAAACCCTATACAGGGTTGCTACGAATCAGAATAGGCTCAACAGCACTTAACAACAACAAGAAGGACATCCATAGGGTCTTTTACATAATGATAAGATGCTGGAAAATGGGGAGACCATGGAGCTTTGCGAACTTGACTTTGAGTCAGAAGAGACCCAGGGGACAGTGGTTGGGGACTTGAGGCTTTGGCTAGTGTGGTGTTGGGTTGACACTTTCTTGGGGTCCCCATCTTTGGGCTGAGTCTGTGCCACATCCAGTGTGTAGACCATGAGAATTATAAATCCTGGAATTCCCTAGAGGATTGGGAGCTTGTAGGAGGTCTGGATTAGAACCCATTTCACAGGTCTTTCCCTTGCAAGTCAGTCATGGCTCTCAGGAGAGTGGGGTGGCAGTCTTATGTGTAGACACAGTTCTAGTGCCTGCCACCAGACACCTCAGCCCCTGAGGAGCTGTGACTGAATCCCTGATGGAGTTCCCGCACTTGGAGGTTACTGCTTCTGGAACAATGCCTGGCATGTGGCCGACACTCCGTACATCCTTGTTGAATGAATAAACAGTTGGCCAAGTCGACAGTCCCCTGCTGTTCCCTCCTGCATAGCTTTTTCTCTCATAGAAAATGCGTCTTTGGCTGCTCAAACTTAGCTGTAAGCAAGGAAGTGGGGTGTGTGAGTGTGAATGTGTCCGACTCTGGTGTGGCTGCTCTCCCACCTGGGCCCAGCCTGGGGGTCTTCAGAAGACAGGCCATGCCCTTATTGGATGTGATGCCAGCCTTGTGAAAAACTTGAGAGCTCCATGAATGAGGCTGGGCACCCAGGACTTGCTTCCTCTGGGTGAAGGTTCAGGGACCAAGGAAGGAGAGGCAGGCACTGTTGAGTTAGTGTGAACAGTCACTGGCCCCTGAAAGTCCGCCTGGAGTAACCAGGTGTTTGGATTTCTGTTATATTTTGTTTTGACTTCACTCCTACTCTGGTTTTCTGATGGTTTTTCTTTCCAGGTAAGCACCAGATTCCCTCTTTTCCATGCTGGTTTATTTTAGTGATTTCTCCCCAAGGTTAGAAAATTGCTTGCCTTCTACTTCCTAAAATTCTGGCTTGATGTGTGTGTGTGTGTGTGTGTGTGTGTGTGTGTGTGTGAGAGAGAGAGAGAGAGAGAGATATGCAGATTAAAACTCCAATCCAAGAAGGATTCAAGCATCTATAATATGCATACGTTAACAGGAGAATCACTCATAAAAAATTAGAATGATGATTTTGAATTTTCACTGTGTAGGTTTCCCTAGTCCTTTAAACTGTCACATCAGAGAAGGAAGGAGAAAACATTCAACATCATCTCTCTTTGCCAAGGAAAACTGAAGCTAGATTAAGATAGTCATCATGTTTCAGACAGCAAGTAAGGACGACATCATAGCTCAGGATCAAGCAGCAATTTAGGTTTCTGAACAATTAGAATTTTCAGGGACTCTATTAACTGTGAGCTTGTCACCTAGAGACACAGCTTGCTGCTGTGGGCTGATGAGTTAGTTCTGACTCATAGCCACCCTATGTAGGGTTTCCGAGGCTGTATATCTTCCCAGGAGCAGACCGTCTTTCTCTTTCTCCCAAGAAGCAGCTGATGGAGTTGAACTGCTGATATTGTAGTAGGCAGCGCAACATGCAACCCACTGTGCTACTAGGGCCTCTTGTGCACAGTTGAACCTTTCTGCTTTTAGTTCTAACATCTCTATTACGTGAGATGATGGTGCTGACAATTTTTAACATTTAGTAACTATTAAGGTATTTGGTTAACTATTAAGAATATGAAAAGTACCATGGACTACCAGAAGAACAAACAAATCTGTGTTGCAAGAAGTACAGCCAGAATGTTCTTTAGAAGCCAGGATGGCCAGACTTTGTCTCTCAATCTTTGGACATATAATCTGGAGAGACCAGTCCCTGGAGAAAGGACATCATGCTGGGTAAAGTAGAAGGTTAGTTAAAAAGTGGAAGACCCCCAGTGAGATGAATTGGCACGGTAACAGCAGCAGTGGGCTCAAGTATGACAGTAATTGTACGAATGGTGCGGGACGAGGCAGTGCTTTTGTTCACTGTGAGTGGGAACTGACTCAGTTACACCTAACAACGACCACCACAACAGGAAGTTACATTGTAAATCACTGCTTGTCATGAGAATGAGGGACCAGAAACTAGTTGCTCTGGGGTCAGTCCTTTTTTTTTTTTTAAGTTTTTATTGCGAATTGAGTAACAGTTTACATGGGAGAGCATCAGCTTTACAGTCATCCTGTCGTATTTCGTTTCATTGCAATGATTACAATCCCCTCCATGTATCATCATTCGACAGCATTTGCTTCCATTCTATATATATATATTTTATGTACACCGAAGCACTCAGGAATACATAACCATTCAAACAACCAAAAAGTATACCCTGCAAGCCTGCCTCGTGGCCACCAGCACACAGCCCCTCTCCTTCCCTGAGCCCAGAGTCCCCAGCTGCTCCATCTTTCCATGTTATCATCTCTGCCTGCATCTCTGGCTTCGCTGCTTGTCTGGATAGGGTCCTACATGGAGTCAGTCTTGATGTCATGTGTATTAGACTAGAACTGTGGCACTATGAGATCAGCACTGGATTTCGAACCACAAGGTCGGCAGTTCACACCCACCAGCTGCTTCTTGGAAACCCTATAAGGGTTGAACCTCTAACGTTTTGGTTAGGAGCCGCATACCATACCCATTTGTGCCACCCTGGGACTTGTACATCAAGTTGGTTCTTAGATGACTGTAGTTTCTGAGCATTCTGTTGCTGTGAGAACCCCTGTCTCAGCTGTGGTGTGCAGGAGCAGCCTTTGGGGTGCTTGTTAAAATGCAGATGCTGTTGAGGAGGTCTGGCGGAGGGCGGGGAGAGGCAGAGAGTCTGTGTTTTAACCAGTGCCCTGCCAATGAGAGGACCCTGGTCCCTTGCTACTCAGGTAGGATGCTTGGACTAGCAGCATCAGCAACACTGGAGATGCCTGGCCTCCCTGGGTCTGCATTCTCACAACCCCAGGGAGCTCCTGGGCATTTAAGAATCTGAGAACCGCAGACCTAACATGCTCCTGGGAGTTGTCAGTTCCCAGTGAACCCTCAGATAGGAGGGTTACTCCTTCACTTCTTAAGTAGATGCAGCATTCCATTGCTTGGTTCCAACTCATTTCTAAAGAGCTTCTAGAAACATGGTTCTGACCCTTTGTTATGGATGGAATGCTGTCTCCAGAAAAGTTACCTGCAAGTCCCCGCTGTGTCTGTGAAAATGGTCCTGGGTGTGAATGCAGGTTTTCTATAAGTATGCTCATGAGGTCATACCAGAGCAGGGTGGGATCTAAACCGAATCCCTTTTGTGTGGTATCTGAGACACAAGGGGACCGTGTCTGTTGACACCACAGTTGTCAACAGCTACCAGCAGCTTAGAAGGGCTAAGAAGAATTAACTGTGCCCCAGAGCTACTACCCTGAATTTGGACTCCCAGACTCTAGAACTGTAAGGAAATAAATGTCTGTTCTTTCAAGCTCCCAGCCAACACCCCTTTAACGTCTCCAGATTTTCCCATCCCACCGTGTGTCCGCCTTTGTTTGGTTCTCTGAGCAGCTGCTCTGCTGTCTGGCTTCTCTGAGGTAGATGCCTGTGTCTGGAACACAGCTGGAGGAGGGACAGCTATTTTCCTTGGTACTGCAGTTCCCAGGGGGTAGAATTTGCTGGACAGATGGGTCTTGGCTGCAGCTACTGGGACTTGTGGGGCTGGGGGGCTGTAAAAAAGACTGGGTGCACAAGGCTTTAGAAACTTCACCAAGAGGATAGTAGAACCTGGGAGACAAGGTGAGGGAGGATAGGGGTCAGAGGTGTGTGCTGTTCCCTGGCCTTGGGGCTGGTTGTAGGGGAAAAGAATAGCGTTCAGATTATAGGATCTCAGAGTGGGGGCTGCTACTCCCTTAGAGTGATAACCCTCTTGTGTGGCTGGTTGTGTTTCCAAAGAGGGCTTCAGAATGCATCCCCCACATCTTTTTGAGAATGAGACCTTGCCACTCCCTACCCAGAGATGGAGCAGTTTCTCTCCTTTGAGTCTGGGCCTACCCGATGAACCCCTTTCTATCCCCTGGAGTTTTGTTGAGGTGACACCATGTGACATAGATGCTAGGTCAGTCAGCTTCTGCCTGGTGCTCCAGGGACACCATTTGGGGGGAGGGCAGACGATGTCTAAGGAGTCCCACTGTCCAGAGGCTGTGGTGTGGGGAGTTCACAGCCCAGAATGCCCCGCTGACAGCCAGTAGCCAGAGTCAGCCACTGCCTGGCTATTGTGGGTTGCTGTTTGTCTCCTAGAAAGATAGGCTGATGGACGTTCTAACCCCAGTACCCGTGAATGTGATCTTATATGGAAGTCGAGTTTCTGAAGATAGAATTGGTGAAGCCAGCCTACGGTCATACTGGAGTTGAGTGGACCCAAATGCAGTAACTGGTGTTCTTACGAAAAGAGAAGAGACAGACACAAAAACACACTCAGGGAAGACGGTCACGTGACTGCAGAGGTGCGAGAGATGCTGCCAAAGTAGAGAAATCCCTGGGACCACCGGAAGCTGGAAGAGAGACAAGGAAGAGCGTGGCCTTACCAACACCCTGAATTCAGGCTTGTTACTTCTACACTGGGAAAACCAATTTTGGTTCTTTCAAGCCCTACTTCAAGATATCTTTTACATGGCAGTCCCAGAAACCCATACATGGCCTTTTTTGCTGAACCTTCAGATGAGTGCAGCCCAGCCAGTGTCCAGCTGCTGCAACCCCAGGAGAGACTCCTAGGTAGACAGTTTAGCAGAGCCCTTCTCAGCCTCCTAGTCCACAAAAGCTTAAGCAAAAGAGAAAATGGTGACTTTACACCATTAAGTTTTGGGGTTCTTATGTATAAACTTAAAATGCTTACTGATGAAGATCAAAGAGCACAGCCTTTGGTATGGATTGCATCTCAATGTAAAGAAAACAAAAATCCTCACCACTGGACCAATAAACAACATTCTTACCAACGGAGGAAAGATTGAAGTTATCAAGGATTTCATTCTTCTTGGATCAACTATCAACACTCTTGGAAGCAGCAGTCAAGAAATCAAATGACGTATTGCATTAGGCAAATCTGCTGCACAAGACCTTTTTAAAGTGTTGAAGAGCAAAGATATCAGCTTGAGGACTAAGGTGCACCTGACCCAAGCCATGGTATTTTCAATCATCTCATATGCATGTGAAAGCAGAACAGTGAGGAAGACCGTAGAAGAATTGATGCTTTTGAGGTATGGTATTGAAAGTGCCTTGGGCTGCCAAAAGAACCAATAGATCTGTGTTGGAAGAAGTGCAGCCAGAGTGTTTCTTGGAGGTCAGGATGGCCAAACTTCATCTCTCATACTTTGGACATATTTTCAGGAGGGACCAGTCGCTGGAGAAGGATATCGTGTTTGGTAAGGTGGAGGGTCAGAGAAAAAGGGGAAGACCCCCAGTAAGATGGATTGGCAATATGGCAGCATCGATGAGCTCAAGTATGGCAACAATTGTGAAGTTGGCCCAGGACCGGGCAGTGTTTCATTCTGTTGTGCATAGGGTCACTAGGAGTTGGTACTGACTCGATGGCACCTAACCACAACAACATGTACAAATAGCAATGGGGGCTGTCTGCAAACTGCAGTTACACATACTTACATAAAAATTCTTGTTCATTTTTATGGAAAATGTTTTAAAAACATTTGTGGGCTAGAGTATAGGCTGCCACAGAATCAATCGAAAACCAAACCAGAACACTGGTAAAAGTGTATGAGCGGAAGTCAGACTAGAAAGACAATGGTAAGGAACTAATAGTCACTGTTTGTGCTCTGTGGGGCGTGCTGCATGTATTCTTTAATCTCATTTTCATCCCCATTGTGAAACCTGGGACAGTTTGCTTCCATAAAGATCTGTAGCCTGAAGCCCTGTGGGACAGCTACTCTGTTCTGTAGAGTTGCTGACAGTCAGAACCAACTCAAAGGTAGTGAGTTTGGTTTGGGTTGGTTTAAGAGGTATCCATTTTGGTTTAAGGGGTATCCATTTTGCACATGGGGACACTGAGGCTCTGATGTTAGGAGCTCACCAAATGTCAGAGCTGGAGTGTGAATGCCGATGTGTCTGATCCGGAAGCCTCTGACCCCAGTGGGCATGGGAGCTGTTGGTGATGGAGACACCTCTCTCTGGGGACATGAGTGTGCACCATCGGGATTGGGTCATCTGGTACTGTTGTGATGTGCTATCCTGTTGATTCTGACTTACAGTGACCTTGCATGGCAGAACAAAACGGCCCCACATTAGGAGATTTCCAGGTCTTCTCGCCTACAGAGTGGCTGGTGGGTTTGAGTCACCAAGGTGTTGGTTAGAAGCTAAGCACTTAACCACTGCACCACCATAGACCTTTTAGGGGGTCATCTGATCATCTACTGCTGCCATGTGCTGTCAAGTTGGTTCTGACTCATAGTGACCCTGTATAGGGTGTCTAAACCTATGAATCTTTATAGGGGCAGAAAGCCTCATCTTTCTCCTGTGGAGTGGCTGCTGGATTCGAACTGCTGAACTTGAATTTAACAGTCCAACACATAACTCACCATACTACCAGAGCTCTTCAGGGATCATCTGTTATTGTTGTTGTTGGGTGCCATCAAGGTGGTTCCAACTCACAGCAGCCGTATGCAAAACAGAATGAAACATTGCCCAGTCCTGTGCCATCCTCACAATTGTTGTTAACTTTGAGTCCATTACTGCTGCCACTGTGCCAATCCATCTGATTGGGAGTCCTCTTTTCGGTTGACCCTGTACTTTGCCTAGCATGATGTCTTTCTCCAGGGACTAGTCACTCCTGAGACTATGTCTGAAGTATGAGAGAGGAAGTCTGGCCCTTCTGGCTTCTAAGGAACATTCTGGCTATAATGATTTCAATACAGATTTGTTTCTCCAAGCGGTCCATGGTACTTTTAATATTCTTCTCCAACACCATAACTCGAATTCTTCTATGGTCTTCCTTATTCACTGTCCAACTTTGATATACATATGGAGCTAAGGAAAACACCATGGCTGGGGTCAGGCACACCTTAGTCCTCAAATTGACATCTTTGCTCTTGAACATTTTAAAGAGGTCTTGTGCAGCAGATTTGCCCAGTACAATAAATCATTTGGTTTCTTGACTGCTGCTTCCATGATTGTTGATAAGGGATCTAAGCAAAATGAAATACTTAACAAGTTCAATCTTTTCTTTGTTTATCATGGTGTATTTACTGGTCTAGTGATAAGGATTTTTGGTTTCTTTACACAAAAGTGCAACCCATACTGATGGCTGTGATCTTTGATCTTCATCAGTAAGTATTTTAAGTCCTTTTTGCTTTCAGCAAGCAAGGTTGTATCTTTTGCCTATCACAGGTTGATAATATGTCTTCCTCCAATCCTGATACCACGTTCTTCTTCATGTAATTCAACTTCTCAGATTATTTGTTCAGCATAGAGATTGAATAAGTATGGTGAAAGAATACAACCATGGTGCATACCTTTCCTTTCCTGATTTTAAACCATTCAGTGTCCCCTTGTTTTGTTCAAACAACCCTCTTGGTCTATGTACAAGTTTCTCATGGACACAATGAAGTGTTCTGGAATACTCAAGCTCTGCAATGTTGTTCATAGCCTGTCATGATCCACACGGTCAAAAGCCTTTGCACAGTCAGTAAGCACAGATAAACATCTTTCTGGTGTCAAAATGATAACCCTCGTTCCGCGTCCTTGTCTGAATCCAGTTTCCTATCGATGTACTCTTCCAGCTTCTTTTTTTTTTTTTAACATTTGTAATATTCTCTCTTTTTTTATTATAATATTCTCTTAAGTGTTTATTACAAACTAGTCTCGCAGGCCACAAGGACACTAGGTACAGCCTTACAGGAAACAGTCCACTGACTGAGTCCTCAGTCCTGAGCTGAGGAGGGCCAAGATGAGTCTAGGGCCTTGGTGGGTGCATTCCTGGGGGAGGGGGCCCTCACATCTCTGGAGGGGGCATGCCCATTGTATGGAGTCCCTTGTCCAGAGGGGATTCCCACTGGGGGACCCATGGGAGGCCTCATACCAGGAGGTGGACCCGTCATGCCCGGAGGGGGTGCCCCTCGGCCCATAGGTAGTGGAGGACCTGCGCGGCCAGGTGGGTACTGGGTCGGGGCCCCTGCTCTTCTGTCTGTGGTAGCAGCTGTAGCAGCTGTAGCAATGCCTCTTCCTTGCTGGTGTCATCACCTGTTGGGAAGGCCCACCAACTCCTCGGACTGCTCCAGAAAGTCCTGTAGGAGCCTGGGGCATTGGAACACCAGCTGGAATGCCTTCACCTGCGGCCCTATCAATCCTTGGGCCCCCAGAAGCTCCAGCACGTGGTACCCAGGCAATGCCAGTATCTTTGGGAGGAGGCCCCTCAACAGTCATCAAGACCAGGTTCTGTCCTCGCAGCAGCACCAGCCCGAGGACTCATTTCTCTTCCCTTTCTGCTTGTTTGGAATTCTTTGGCTTAATCTTCCTGAATTCATCACAGTCACAGAGGATCAAGTTCATGTGCTTGTCAAAAGCCTTAAAGGTGCCGATGAAGATCCTGCCATCTTGCAGGATGCACGTCATCCTGTTGTCGATGTGCTACAGCATCTTGCTGCTCTTGCTGACAGTCATGGTGCCGGTTCTGATGGCTCAGATGATCACTGGATTCACCTCCACAGAGCCTGTTCCTGCTATTTTAAAATTATCTTTAGCAAAATTTTACTTGTGTGTGATATTAATGATATTCTCTGATGATTTCCACATTCCACTGGATCACGTCTATTTGGAACAGGCACAAATATGGATCTCTTCCAATCAACTGGCCAAGTAGTCTCCGCCACGTTTCTTGGCACAGGTAAATGAGAGTCTCCAGTGCAGCCTCAGTTGGTTGAAATTTGTGTTCCATCAATTCTTGGAGCCTTGTTCTTTGCGAATGCCTTCAGTGCACCTTGAACTTCTTCCTGCAGTACCCTTGGCACTTGATCATATGCTACCTCTTGAAATGGTTGAACATCATCCATGTCTTTTTGCTACAGTGACTGTGTGTATTCCTTCCATCTTCTTTTGATGCCGTCTATCTCATTCAGTTTTTTGCCCTTAGAATTCTTCAGTATTAGAAGTTGAGACTTGAATGTTTTCTTTGGTTCTTTCAGCTGGAGAAATCAATGCTGAGCATGTTTTTCCCTTTGGTTTTCTAACTCCAGGTCTGTGCGCATCTCATTACACTACTTGACTGTATCTTCTGGGGTTGCTCTTTGAAATTTTCTGTTCAGTTTCATTGCTACCTCATTTCTTTCATTTACTTTGACATCTCTGTGCTGGAGAGCAGGTTTCAGTCTCTTCTGACATTCATTGTGGTCTTTTCCTTCTTGCCTTCTTAATGACCTTTTGCTTTCTTCCTGTATGATGTTTTTGATGTCATCCTATAACTCTTGGTCTTCGGTCTTTGGTGTCTGATCTCTTCAGGTGGGTTATGTTCAAGGTCAAAATTGGACTGTTGTGCACTTCTTTTGATTTTCTTGAGTTTCATCCTGAACTTGTATATGAGTAATTGATAGTCTGTTCCACAGTCTGACCTTTGGGCTTGGTTTTGGCTGATGAGATCAAGTTTTCCTGCCATCTCTTCCCACAGATGTAGTCAGTTTGCTATCTGTGTATTCCATCTGGTGAGGTTCATGTGTATAGTCACATTTTATGTTTAGTAAAGGAGCTCTGGTAGCATAGTGGTTACGTATCGGGCTGCGAACCACAAGGTCAGTAGTTCGAAACTACCAGCTGTTCCGCAGGAGAAAGATGGGGCTTTCTGCTCCCGTAAAGATTTACAGCCTCGGAAACCCTATACAGGGTCGCTATGGGTCGGAATTGACATGGCGGCACTTAACAACAACAAAAAAGGTATTTACAATTAATATATCATCGGTCTTGCAAAATTCTATTATGTGATCTCCAGGACCATTTCTCTCACCAAGGCTGCGTTTTCCAACTACTGATCCTTCCTCTTTGTTTCCAACCTCTGCATTCCAGTCACCATTAATTATCAATACATATTGCTGGCATGTTTGATCAATTTCAGACGGAAGAAAGTGGTGGATTGCTTCAGTTTCATCATCTCTGGCTTTTGTGGTTGGTGTATAAATTTAAAAAATAGTGGTATTAACTGGCCTTCCTTGTAGACACATAGATATTATCCTATCACAGATAGCATCGTACTTCAAGGTAGGTCTTCAAATGTTCTTTTTGATGATAAATGCAATGCCATTCCTCTCCAATTTGTCATTCCCGGTATATGTGATTGTCAGATTCCAAATGGCAATACCAGTCCATTTCAGCTCACTAATACCTAGGATATCAATCTGTGTGCATTACATATCATTTTTGACAACTTTCAATTTTCCTAGATCCATACTTCATGGATTCCATGTTCCAATTATTAATGGATGTTTGCATCTGTTTCTCCTCATTTTGAGTTGTGCAATGTACTGAACTAGAATGGGTCATTTAATTCAGTGCATTTTTCTCCTGTGAAACCCTCTATCTTCCTCAAAAACCTTTTCATTCTCCCTCTGTCCCCTAGTGGTGGTGCTAATGGTGGCCTGGCATCCTCAGTGTATCATAGAGAGAAAAAGCTGACCCGTCCTTTCTCCAGAGGGACCACCATTCTTTCAAGTTTGTTCCAGCTCCGTGGCCAATCGGTTCCCAAGACTAGCATGCTAGGAATATTTTGTGTCTTAGAAGACTGTGCTGCTGGCCTTTGCTGAACCTCGTCTGAGGTCCTGGTCTACACAGCATCTTCCAGTTCACTTTTGCTGTTGTTAGTTAGCACTGAGTCAGTTTCAACTATGGCAGTATCATGGGTAACAGAATGACACATGCCTGGTCCTGAGCCATCTTGATGACTGTTGGTGTGGATGCATTCATAACTGTAACTGTAGGTCAGTCCATGCCATGGAGGGCTGCTCTACCTGACCAAAGAGGATGTCCTTCTCCAGTGATCAGCTCCTCTTAACTGGCCCCAAATAAGCAAGTTGAAATCAGACAATATTCTGTGATCCCGAAGATTGTCATTAGCTGACTATCAGAAATAGTTCACCAGGTTTTTCCCTTCTAGTCTGTCTTGACTGGAAGGTCTTCTGAAACTTGTACACCATGAGTGGCCCTGTTGGTATTTGAAATACCAGCGTCATAGCTCCCAGAATCACAGCAACCTGTTAGCCACCACAGTACGACAAACTGAGAGATGGATGAAGGGTTTCACTTTGGAACTCCCAAATTCTTAGATTCTTTGTATGTTGACCTTCCTGCTATTGTCCCTTGAGGCCAGAAGCAGCCTTGCTGGCACATGGCCACAGAAGCATCTGTAAATCTCAGCAGTTTTTTCTTTTAATCTCTCCCCAATTTGAACTGGTTGCGAACCATCAGGAAGGACAGTCTGTTTCCCTTCTCCCCCACCCCCGGGGGTGGACAGGAGTGGGCCTTCTTGGGAACAAGGACAGCAGCTGAATGCTCTGCACTCCTGCAATTTCTCTCTATTTTGTTTCAGGTTTACAGAGTTTTTGGATCCTTTCCAGAGAGTCATCCAGCCAGAAGAGATCTGGCTGTATAAAAATCCTCTGGTGCAATCAGACAACATACCGACCCGCCTCATGTTTGTAAGTACCATGCTTTCATGGCTGATTTGCCTGTTCTCCCAAGTCCAAGCCAAATATGTTTGCATGTTTAACTTTCTACCCCCAACTCAAGACAGTGGGCAGTGTGGAAGAGCGAGAAGGTAAGTAGCTCATCGGATTAAATTTCAGCTCCAAACCAGGAGTGGGTCAGCTGCGAGGTAGTAATTACCCAACACCTTGGAAAGAGAAGAGGCCAGCTTACCTGAGCTCTGTGGAATTGTTTCCAAATAATTCCAGTGAGAAAAGGCTAGAAGTCAGTGTCCTTATCTTCCGATCCCCTCTCCTTTTAGAATAAGCCTTGATTTTACCAAAGGAAAGCACTTTTCATGGTGGGTGATTTGTGATTCTGTGCTAGAATTCTTAACTTCCTTGCCTTAGAAGTGGGTTTGATTCCTGCAAATTCCCCTTGTGTCCAGCATTACCTGTTTGTCGGTGGAGGCTTGTGTGTTGCTATGACTCTGAATAGGTTTCAGTGGAGCTTCCAGAATAAGATAGAAGAAAGGTGCGGAACTAACTGCATCTCAGAGAGGTCAGGGAACTTGCCTGAGGTCACATGGCTAGTCAGTGATAAATCCAGGATTCCAACTCCAGTGGTCAACTCTGGAGCTGAGATCCCAGCCAAGGGGCTGAATGTGGGGGGGCGGGGGTGTGTGTGGGAGCATAGTCAGGGCACCTTGCATCTGCTAAATGACTCTTGGTGGCTTCCACCAGTCTACCTTCCTCCAGCAGAGAAAGGATGGAGGTTTTCCCTCAGCGCAGAACCATAAAGTTGCCTTTGGATAGGCAGCCCCACAGCTGGAAGGTTGTTCTTTTCCACGAATCATTGTGTCTCTCATGCCTCCAGGAATCAAGGTGGCAGTTCCAGAACTTTCCATGAGCATGCTAGGAATATTTTGTGTCTTAGAAGAAATGCCTCTGGTTTCATGGAAGAAATCTTGCTAATTAGCTATCCCTGGGCCGACCTTTGTGTCTAGAAACCTTCTGAAATGCCCAGAGTGCCTGATGAGCATTAAAATATGGCTTTAGTTGTTTTTTTTTAAATGCAATTAATTTATTACTTTTTATGTTATTATTGTTTTAAAGCTTTTATTGTGAATTGAGTTATAATTTCCAGAGCAGATCATCAGTTTTATGTTCAACAAATCTATTTTGTTTCATTCCAATGATTACAATCCTTTCCATACACCATCTGTTAACAGTGTTTGCCTCTATTACCTCTTTTTTTTTTTTCATGCACACAGAATTCCAGACAATATATATTCATTTAATGACCCAAAGGTATATTTTGCAAGCCAGCCTCCTGCCCACCAGCACACAGCCTTTCTCATTTCCTGGGCCTAGAGTCCTCAGCGGCTCTAGCTCTCCATGCCCTCACCTCTGCTTCCGTCTCTGTTGTTGCAGTTTCTCCGGTTGCAATTTATTTTATTTTTATGAAAAGATACACCATTTCAACAATTTGTACAAGTTAATTAAGTGACCCTGGTTGCATTTGTCAAATTGTACAGCCATTCTCACTGTTGTTTTCCTAATGGTCTCTGCACCCTAACCTGAATGTTCCCCCTGCCTCAGCTTTTCATCTAAGCCTTGGAGTTGTTGTTGTCAGTGCATTCCCACTTCCAGGAAGTTCATGGAAAAAATGTAATGAAAAAGATCATAGAATTTTGATGCAAAATGTGAGGCCCCCTCAGACAGTACTTTCGAATATGTATTCGAAAGCAGTTTGTCACTCCTTCTTCCTAGTCTGTCTTCGTCTGGAGGCTCATCTAAAACCTGTTCACCGTGGGTGACCCTGCTGGTATTTAAAATACCGGTGGCATAGCTGTCAGAATCACAGCAACTCCCAAGCCGTACACCACACTGACAGACGTGTGGTGAATAGCAGAGAAAAACTGTCAGATATAGTGCCCGAAAATGAGCCCCTCAGGTTGGAAGGCACTCAAAATGCGACTGGGGAAGAGCTGCCTCCTCAAAGTAGAGTTGACTGTGATGATGTGAGTGGAGTAAAGCCCGTAGGAGAAAAACCCATGGGACCTTCATCTGCTGATGGGGCACAACTCAAAATGAAGAGAAACAGCTGTAAACATCCATTAATAATCGGAACACGGAATGTATAAAATATGAATCTAGGAAAATTAGAAATTGTCAAAAATGAAATGGAACACATAAACATCAATTTCGTAGGCATTAGTGAGCTGACATGGACTGGTATTGGCCATTTTGAATCTGACAACCACATGGTTTACTATGCTGGGAATGACACATTGAAGAGGAATGGTGTTGCATTCATTGACAAAAAGAACATATCCAGATCAGTCATGAAGTACAACGCTATCTGTGATAGGATAATATCCATGAGCCTATAGGGAAGCCCAGTTAATACCACTATTATTCAGATTAACACACTAAACACTAAAGCCAGTGAAGATGAAACAGAAGAATTCTACTTAGTCTTCATTCTGAAATTGATCAAACATGCAATCAAGATGTATTGATCATTACTGGTGATTGGAATGCAAAGGTTAGGAGCAAAGAGGAAGGATCAGTAGTTGGAAAATATGGCTTTGGTGATAGAAATGATGCTGGATATCGCATGATAGAATTCTGCAAAATCAATGATTCGTTCATTTCAAGTACCTTCTTTAGACAGCATAAGAGACAACTGGATGGAATAAATAGAAATCAAATTCACTACATCATTGGGAAGAGACGATGGAAAAGCTCCATATCACCAGTCAAAACAAAGCGAGGGGCAGATTGTGGAACAGACCATCAACTACTTGTCTGCAAATTCAAACTGAAGCTGAAGAAAATGAAAACAAGTCCACAAGAGCCAAAATATGACCTTGAATATATCCCACCTGAATTTAGAGATGATCTGAAGAACAGATTTGCTACATTAAACACTAAAGACCGAAGACCAGAAGAGTTGTGGGATGACATCAAGAACATCATACAGGTAGAAAGCAAAAAGTCATTAAGAAGACAAGAAAGACGGAAAAGGTAAAAATGGATGTCAGAAGAGACCCCGAAACTTGCTCTCCAGCATAGAGAAGCTAAAGCAAATGGAAGAAATGAGGAGGTCCAAGAGCTGAACAGAAAATTTCAAAGATCAGCTTGAGAAGATAAAAAGCCAAATATTACGACAAAATGTGCAAAGATCTGGAGTCAGAAAACCAAAAGGAATAATAACACGCTCAGCATTTCAACTGAAGAAAAATTCAAGCCTCAACTTTTTTTATTGAAGGATTCTCTGGCAAATTATTGAATGATGCAGAAGCATCAAAAGAAGATAGAAGGAATACAGAGTCACTGTACTAAAAGGAAATGGTTGATGTTCAGCCGTTTTAAGAAGTAGCATATGATCAGAAACCAATGATACTGAAGGAGGAAGTCCAAGGTGCATTGAAGGAATTGGCAAAGAACAAGACACCAGGAATTGATGGAATACAAAATTAAAATCTTTCAAGAAAGTGAGGCAGCACAAGAGACACTCACTCATCTATGCCAAGAAACTTGGAAGACCGACTGATTGGAAGAGATCCATATTTGTGCCCATTCCAAAGAGAGGTGACCCAATGGAATGAGGATATCATCGGAAAATAACGTTGATATTCCACGCGAGTAAAGTTTTACTAAAGGTAATACAGAAATGGCTGCAAGCAAACATTGACAGAGAACTTCCAGAGGTTTAAGCCGGATTCAGAAGAGGCCGTGGAATGAGGGATATCATTACTGATGTCCGATGGATCTTGGCTGAAAGCAGAGAATATCAGAAAGATGTTTACCTGTGCTTTATTGACTACGCAAAGGCTTTCAATTGCGTGGGTCATGACAAGCTATGGACAACATTGTGAAGTATGAATATTCCTGAACACTTAATTGTGCTCTTGAGCAATCTGTACATGGACCAAGAGGCAGTTGTTTGAACAGAACATGGGAACATGGACTGGTTTAAAATTAAGAAAGGTGTGCGACAGGGTTGTTTTCTTTCACCATACTTATTCAACCCATATGGTGAGCAAGTAATCCAAGAAGTTAGGTTATATGAGGAAAAATGTGGCATCAGGATTGGAGGAAGACTTATTAACAACCTGCAATATACAAATGATACAACCTTGCTTACTGAAAGTGAAGAAGACATAAAACATTTACAGATGAAGATCAAAGAGCACAGCCTTAGGTATGGATTACATCTCAGTGTAAATAAAATAAAAATCCTCACCACTGGACCAATAAACAACATTCTTATCAATGGAGACAAGCTTGAAGTTGTCAAGGACTTCATTCTTCTTGGATCAACTATCAGTACTCATGGAAGCAGCAGTCAAGAAATCGAACAACGTATTGCTTTAGGCAAATCTGCTGCACAAGACCGTTTTGAAGTGTTGAAGAGCAAAGATGTCAGCTTGAAGACTAAGGTGTACCTCACCCAAACCATGGTATTTTCAGTAACTTCATATGCATGCAAAAGCTGGACAGTGAATAAGGAAGACAATTGATGCTTTTGAGTTATGGTGTTGGAGGAGAATATTGAAAGTGCCATGGGCTTCCAAAAGAACAAACAGATCTCTGTTGGAAGAAGTACAGCCAGAGTGCTCCTTGGAGGTCAGAATGGCCAGACTTCTTCTGTCATGTTGTTGTTGTTGTTGTTACGTGCCTTCAAGTCAATTCTGACCCATACCAACCCTGTGTAGGGTTTCTGAGGAGCAGCTGGTGAGCTTGAACTGCCAATCTTGCAGTTTCAAACGGCTTTGCAGTTTGGTGCATTAACCCATGACATATTGTCAGGAAGGACCAGTTTCTGGAGAAGGATATCATGTTTAGTAGGGTGGAGGGTCAGAGAAAAAGAGGAAGACCCCCAGCAAGATGGATTGGCAAAGTGGCAGCATCAGTGGGCTCAAGCATGGCAGCGATAGTGAGGTTGGCCCAGGATTAGGCAGTGTTTCATTCTGTTGTACATAAGGTCGCTATGAGTCGGTACTGACTCGATGGCACCTAACAACAACAACAACAACAGACAGTTCTTTAAGAGAGAATTGTGTGCAAGCCCAACAGCTTTCACTAATTCAGGAAAACTGTTATGTGGTTCAAAGAAGACTTCAGGGGAGAATTTTGGTTTTGAGGTTTAAGGTTTAAAGATTCTTTCTGCATTTCTTGGTTATCTAACCTAAACCACTCTCATTGAATTGATTCCGGCTCATAGCAATCCTGTGTACGGTTTCCGAGGCTATAAATCTTTACAGGAATCAAAAGTCTTCTCTTTCTCCTTGGGAGCAGCTGTTGGCTTCAACCTGCTGACCTAACAGTTAGTAGCCCAACTTGTAACCCACTATGCCACCAGAGCTCCTTTTTTATCTTAACTGTCTTGTTGTTGTTGTTGTTAAGTGCCATCAAGTCACTTCCAACCCATAGTTACCCTGTATGGGGTTTCCAAGAAGCAGCTGGTGAGCTTGAACCACTGACCTTGTGATTAAAACCGACTTTGCAGTCCAGCACATTAACTCATAGTGCTCCTATAACAGAAACAACACAAGTACCCCAAGTGAGTGGCTTTAGAAAACAAATTCATTTTTTCACTGTTTAGGGGGCTAGAAGTCTGGATTTAGGGTTCCAGCTCTAGGGGAAGGCTTTCGCTCTCTGTGGGCTCTGGGGGAACGCTTTTGTCTCCTTTAGCATCTGTGAGCCTGGCATCCTTGAAGATCTCCATGGGTTTTGTCATCACTCTTTCCTGGGGCCTGGGGTTGGGGGTTGGGGGTCTCAGCACAGGGACCCTGGGTCAAAAGGACACACTTCACTCGGGGCTCTTCTTTCTTGGCAGCAGTAGGTTTCTCTTCTCTGCTCATTTTCCTCTCCTTTCAGCTCTTGTACGATAAAAGGGAGTGACCTAGCAAGGGGGTGACTTGAGCAGGGATGTCTCTGAAGTAAAGGTATGACTGGAGTCACACCCGCTTGTAAGACTATGACTCAAGATATACCCCCTGTACTGATCATACCTCATTAACATAGAAAGGATGGGATTTATAACACTGAATAAATGGAGTGCAATTATATCAGCCCACAGAATGGAGGGCAACCATACAATGCTGAGAATCATGGTCTAGCCAAGTTGACACGTATTTTTGGAACACAATTCAATCCATGACACAAGGCAATCGTTTATTTTGTGGGGGTTCATGCAGCCTTAATGGCTCCTCAAAGTCTGGATTCCAAGAGAATTCTGTTACTTTTGATCCAGATTTGCCTATCAAAATGTTCATTAATGGTAGCCAGGCCAGTTGATTTTTAATCATTTTCTGCTGACGAATAAGAAGAATTTTTGGAAACTTTAAACAGGTTTGAAAATTACAGAGGTTGTGAGAAGAGTATTATTTAATACCTGAGAAATAAAATCCGACCTTTAATTTTCAGCTCTAACTCAACTCATCTGTAAATTCTAGAAATACAGGAACTCTGAGTGTGTCTAACCAGTTTCCTCTAATGGCTTTAATTGGAGGATACTTTCTATTTATCACTGACCTTCATTTTTCAAGGACTTCACATTTCATGTGCCATTAAGTGCAATTTGGAACTAAATGTTCACATGGGAAACTGGAAGATTTGTGGTTGTGTCCTAGATTTATGACAGTGGTTTGGTTTTGCTTTTGTTTTTTTAAGTTTAGATACAAATGTCACAGATGTCAGGTGGGGCACATTTGCATATTGGCAGTAGTAGGCAGGAGGCCATAAAGGGGTTAATCATGTTTGGATTCTAAGAGAAGGAAAGTGTCTATTCTGCCCCAGCTCCTGATTCATGCCCTTGAATCTCCTAATGAAATAAGTTTAACCTTTTATTTTGTTAACAGTCCTTGATGAATTTCATTCATTTGATGGCAACATTTAGACTGATTCCGTAATCAGATAAGGAAAGCAGAGGATATGTGTATAATGCTTTTAGCATAAAGATGAAAAATACTTTGTTGCCACGTAAATTACATCTGCACCCCCGAGTTTTATTAAAGCTTACAATAACAAATACCATTTATCTGCATTTGGTTCTTCAGAACCTTCAGGTCTTTTTAGAAGAATTGGATGTTAATAGGATATATACATTTCACTGATATTTTAAGTAGCTTGATTTCACTAAAATATTTGAGTTTTATTGTTTAATACACAAAATCTTGGTCTTTTGAAGTTTTAGCTGGGCTGTTTTAATGTGGAGGCAAATTTTGTAATTATCCAACAAAGATAACTTTTTAAAGGCAGTTGGTATTCCCCAGATATTTATCAGGTAAATAACAACTCTGGCTGGTATGTGTGTGTGTGTGCGTGCGTGTGCTCACTTGAGAAGCCAGCTTGTCAAATGGCACAGAAATATCATCAGCGTCGCTGTTAGGAGATTGGGTTATATGCAGACTACATGGCAGGATAATCAGCAGGAAGCCCATGAACTAGTAGCTTACTGCCTGTGACCTGGGCAGCTCAAGAGACTGTGTCTTTGTCCACATGAAAGCCGGATGCCGTTGGACCATTTGATTCTGAGCCCTGGTTTCCTGTTGTTGTTGGCCATAGCGACAGCCTGGAGAGTCTTTTCGTAATCTCTAAGTCTTCACTGAATTTTCCCCTAAAAATTCCCTAATAATCAGCTGTCCCTCTGGAAAGATTCTCCCAAATACAGTCTTCAGGTTCCTTCCTGGGAGTCAGGATTTATCAGAGCATCTTTAGAAACCCCTTTTCTAGATAGGAAGACTCCATCATTATTGGGTACTTCCTGCTTGTAATAGATCCTTTGCTGCTGTTGCCTGTAGGAGTCATTTTTTTTACATTCAGGGACTGTCCCCTAGGGAGTCTGCTGAGGATCAGGGAGTAAAATCAGACATGTGGTTATATTCTCAGGGACCCCACAGACACCTGGGAGAGTTGTTACTCTTACATAAGTAGAATCTGGAAAGGACTAGAAGGAGAGACCCTTGAAGACTTCTTGGAAGCTTAATTATTATCACAATTACAGCAGCAGCAGCAGGTATTTCTGGAGTACAGGAACTTAACTCATTACCTGCAACCTCTCAGTTAATCCTTCTAAGAGTCCTATGAGGTCAGCACTTTGCTATCCCTTAATTTCAGTGCAAAACCACAACTGTAGTGAGATAAAACAACTTATCCAGGGTCATAAGGTGTGAGCCCTGGCTGCCCCGCCTCTTCGGACACACGGGTAGGATGGTCAGTGGTGAGCAGATTACCACAGACATCACCCACAGAAGAGCAGGTGGGGAAAAGCACAGGCAAGGAAAAGTAAGGGGTGTGGACGCAGGAACTGAGACTGGCTGGAGGCTACATGGGGTGCAGTGAGCAGAGTGAGGCAAAGAGACTCAGACGGTGGATGATTTCAGGTTAGTCAAACCAGAATGACAAACTGGTCACCTTTGAGTTGATGCAAGCTCATGGCAACCTTATGGATGGGATCCTAGAGTTTTTGTTTTGTAAACGGTTTATTGTGAATTGAGAAATCTCGTGGTTTACATCAGTTTTATGTTCACAAATCCTACACTCTGTTTCATCTCAGTGATTGCAATCCCTTTATCCTGCTTCCTCCCTGTGCTTCCTATCTCCATTCCACCCTCCTTCCTCAACTTTGTCCTTAGGTAAACGTCCTTTCAATATTGCATGGTTGATCATTTCTAGGTGAGCAGACTTTGCCAAGTGTTGTCCCCCTTATATTCCTATCTACCAGAAGAGTTGTGGGATGACATCAAGAACATCATACAGGAAGAAAGCAAAAAGTCATTAAGAAGACAAGAAAGAAGGAAAAGATCAAAGTGAGTGTCAGAAGAGACACTGAAACTTGCTTACCAACATAGAGGTGCTAAAGCAAATGAAAGAAATGAGGAAGTACAAGAGCTTAACAGAAAATTTCAAAGATCAGCTCGAGAAGACAAAGTCAAATATCACAACAAAATGTACAAAGATCTGGAGTCAGAAAACCAAAAGGAAAGAACACGCTCAGCATTTCTCTAGCTGAGGGAACTGAAGAAAAAATTCTAGCCTTGACTTTCATTATTGAAGAATTCTCTGGGCAAATTATTGAATGATGCAGAAAGCATCAAGTGAAGATGGAAGAAATACACAGTCACTGTACCAAAAGGAAATGGTTGATGTTCAACCATTTAAGAGGTAGCATATGATCAAGAGCCAGTGATACTGAAGGAAGAAGTCCAAGATACATTGAAGGAATTGGCAAAGAACAAGGCACCAGGAATTGATGGAATAAAAATTGAAATCTTTCAAGAAAGTGAGGAGGCACAGGAGGCACTCACTCCAGTGAAATTTGGAAGACAACTATCTGGACAACTGATTGGAAGAGATCTATATTTGTGCCCATTGCAAAGAGAGGTGACCCAACAGAATGGGGAAATCATGGGACACTATTTTTTATATCCTATGTGAGTAAAGTTTTACTAAAGGCAATACAGAAAACGGCTGTAAACATACATTGAAAGACAACTTCCTGAGGTTCAAGCTGAATTCAGAAGAGGCCGTGGAATGAGGGATATCATTACTGATGGATCTTGGCCGAAAGCAGGGAATAACAGAAAGATACCTGTGCTTTACTGACTACACAAAGGCTTTTGATTGTGTGGATCATGACAAGCTACGGACAACATTGCGAAGCATGAGTATTCCTGAACACTTAATTGTGCTTATGAGGAATCTGTACATGAACCAAGAGGCAGTTGTTGGAACAGAATATGGGAACACTGAATGCTTTTAAATTAAGAAAGGTGTGCAACAGGATTGTATTCTTTCACCATACTTTTTTAAACTGTATGCTGAGCAAATAATCCAAGAAGTTGAGTTATATGAAGGAAAACGTGGCATCAGGATTGGAGGAAGACTCATTAACAACCTGTGATATGCAGATGATACAACCTTGCTCACTGAAAGAGAAGAGGACTTAAAATACTTATTAGTAAAAGAGTAAAAGCCTTAGGTATGGATTGCATCTCAATATAAAGAAAACAAAAATCCTCACCACTGGACCAATAAACAATATTTCTTATCAACAGAGAAAGGATTGAAGTTGTCAAGGACTTCATTTTGCTTAGATTAACCATCAATACTTATGGAAGCAGCAGTCAAGAAGTCAAACGATGTATTACATTAGGCAAATCTGCTGCACAAGACCTTTTTAAAGTGTTGAAGAGCAAAAATGTCAGCTTGAGGACTAAGGTGCGCCTGACCCAAGCCATTACCTCATATGCATGTGAAAGCTGGACAGTGAATAAGGAAGACCATAGAAGAATTGATGCTTTTGAATTATGGTGTTGGAGGAGAATATTGAAAGTGCCATAGGCTGCCAAAAGAACCAACAGATCTGTTTTGGAAGAAGTGAAGCCAGAGTGCTCCTTGCAGGCCAGGATGGCCAAACTTTGCCTCTCATAATTCAGACATATTGTCAGGAGGGAGCAATTGCTGAAGAAGGATATCATGTTTGGTAAGGTGGAGGGTCAGAGAAAAAGAGGAAGACCTCCACTGAGATGGATTGGCAGAGTGACAGACAGCATCAATTCTCTCAAGCATGGCAACAATTGTGAGGTTGGCCCATGACCAGGCAGTGTTTTATTCTGTTGTGCATCAGGTCACTATGAGTCGGTACTGACTCGATGGCACCTAGCAACAACTGCTTAACTGAAAATTGGGCTACAAGGGTGTTTTATTAACAGACCGAAAGTGTGTCGAAGGGCCATAGCCTCAGTTTCCTCCTGTCTCTTTCTGACCAGGTAGCCTGGCCTATTTTGAGTTTTGGTCCATATTTTCTCCCAGTTTATCTGAGACCTTCTAATGTGATACGTTAAGAGCAGTCTTCATCATTTTTGTGCCCGCCTCCCTTTTCTTGTATATTGCCCCTGTCCCGGTCACCTGAGTTGGAGTCTTGGTGTGTAACTGTAGCATAAAACACTGGACCGCAAGGTCAGTTTGAACCACAGGCCAATGGTTCAAACTCACTAGCTGCTTCTTAGAAACACTATACAGGGTCACTGTGAGTCAGAACTAGCTCAACGGCACTTAAGAACAACATCATCATCACTTGAGTTAACAAATGTCTAACTTAAAGCCACTGAATACTGTCCTTTCCCACATACCCCTGGTAAGCATCAAAGAATGTTTCTTGTAGCATGAAAGCCTTTTAATGAGTTTTTATAATAGTGGTCTCAATTTGGTCTTTTATGGTTGACTAGAACCGCAAGGTCAGCAGTTTGAAACTACCAGCTGTTCTGTGGGAGAAAGACGAGGCTTTCTGCTCCTGTAAAGATTTACAGCCTCAGGGTCACTATGAGTCAGAAGCGACTCCACGGCACATAACAACACCACCACCAACAATTTAACTCAGCATAATGTTCTCCTGGTTCATCCATGCTACGAAGCATTTCACACATGCATTGTTATTCTTCAGCTTTGTGTAGTATTCAATTGTGTGTATGTACCACAGTTCTTTTGTTCATGCTTCCATTAATGAGTTTTCAGTCTGACTTCATCTCTTTGCTATTGTGAATAGTGTTGCAATAAACATCTACTCATGTCATGGCTTTCATTCCTTGGAGATGTCTACCAAGTAGAGGGTCATATGATATTTGTATTTCTAACGTTTTGAGGACATGACAATTTTCCACAGTGGTGGTACCATTTTACAGTCCCACCAGCAATAGGAGGGTGCCAATTTCTCCACACCCTCACTAGCATTTGTTGTATTCTGTTTTTTTTTAACTTTACTATTAATGCTGTGGTGAGATGATATTTCATTGTTGTTTTGACTTGTGTCCTAGTATAGCACTGTGGGATAGAGCACTGGACCACAAGCTCGGTTTGAATCACTAGGTCAGCGGTTCAAACTCACCAACCGCTTCTTGGGAATCCTATACAGGGTCGCTATGGGTAGGAACCAACTCAACAGTACTTAACAACAACATGGCACTAAAGAATAAGCACTGAACTGCTAACCATAGGTCAGTGATTCAAACCCACTAGCTGTTCCTCAGAAACAGGGCTGCTTTGAGTGAGAAATGGCTCAACAGTACTTAACAACAATGTGTAAAGATTGCAAACCTTTCTTCATATGTTTGTTGGCCCCCTGAATGTCGTCTTTGGTGAAGTATCTGTTCATATCCTCTGTTCAATTTTTAATTGGGTTATTTGACATCTTTTTGTGTCTATAAACTTTAGAGATTAGTCTCTTGTCTGATGTCATTGCAAAAATTTTTTTCCCAGTCTGTGGGTTCTCTTTTTACTCTTTTAGTGAAATCTTTTTAAATTATAGATAAGTTTCCAATTTTTAGGAGGTCCCAGTCATCTGTTTTTTTTCTTCTATTATTTGTGTGTTTTTAGTAATGTTTGATATGTATTTATGCCAAGTATTAGAGTCTCTAAGTTTGTCCCTGTTTTTTCATTGATCTTTATAGTTCTAGGTTGCACATTTAGGTCTTTAATCCACATTGAATTTGTTTTTGTATATGGTCTGAGATCTGGGTCTTGACTTTTTTCTGCAAATGGATTGTCAGCACCATTTGTTGAAGAAGATTATCTTGTCCCCATTTAATGTGTTTTGGCTCGTTGTCAAAGATCAGCTGAATGTATGTGTGTGGATTAATTTCAGGGTTGTCAGTTCCGTTCCATTGATCTATGTATTAATGCAGAAAAGGCATTTGACAAATCCAGTATACATTCATGATAACAACACTCATCAAAATAGACATAGGAGAAATATTTCTCAACATAATTAAGGGCATATGTGGTTTAATGCATCGTTTGAACTGCAAGGTTGGTGGTTCAAGCTCCCTAGCTGCTCCTTGGAAACCCTATACAGGGTCACTGTGGGTCGGAACCGACTCAATGGCACTTAACAACAACATACAAATCATATGTCAGTTTGTTGTACCGTGATGGCTTGCATGTTGCTAGGATTCTGGAAGCTATGCCACAGGTATTTTAGATACCAGCAGGGTCACCCAAGGTGGACACGTTTCATCTGAGCTTCCATATGAAGACAGACTAGGAAGAGAGAGAGACAGACTACATTAGGATATTTACTCACTGAAGACCTTATGAATAACAACAGAACACAGTCAACGTGTTATTGGTTCTTCTTTGTAAGTAACTTTTCATTTTGCCCAAGCTGCTCTCAGGAGTCTTTCTTTGTCTGGATTTTGCAGAATTTGATTATGATATGTTTTGGTTATTTTATTTTAGGTCTATCCTATTTTGGGTTAACCCAACTTTTTGAATGGTTATCTTCTTCTCTTTCATGATGTGGGAAATTTTCTTCCAACAACTCTTTGATTATCTTTTCTGTGGTTTCCTTAGTCTCTTCCTATTCTGGAATTCCCATCACCCTCATGTCCCACATGAATCTTAGACTTTATGTAGATTTTTTTTTTCCCATTCTTTTTTCTGATTGTTCTACTTGCTTACTAGTATTGAGATTTGTATCTTCAGGTTCACTAATTCAGGCTTCCATTGAGGTCCAGTCTGCTCCAGCACCCTTTCAATTTCAGAAATCTTAATATTGATCTCCTGGATTCCTAGTTACAGGTTTTGTATTGTCTCAAATCCTTTATCTGTTTTGTTTGTTTCTTCCTGTAATATTTTCCTGAATTCTTCCTTGCTTTCCTCAACCTTTTTGTCAGTCATTTGGAACTACCCAAATATCATTGTCTTGACTTATTTTTCAGGTAGTTCTAATTCCTTTTTATCCTCGAATACATTTTCTACCTTTGTCTCTTGGTCACTTGTTTGAGTCACTCTGTCATGTTTTCTCATCTGAACAGAAATTATCTGTTAATTTGAGACATTGTTGTGTTGCTGTATTTGTATTTAATTGATGATCGTATGTTGGTGTGTTCTTTGGCTCTCACCAATTGCCTCCTGGTGGGTGTGATTTAGGGATGAAAACATGTGCACCATTATCTGTTCACTTAGTTAGGATGAGTTTAGCTGATGTTGGTTGTTGTCATTGATTGGGTGTATAGCAACTGGTGTGGGCTCTTGCCCTGTGAGTCTAGTGCCAAGGGCATGGTTGTAGCTGGACTGTATGGACAGACATAATGTCTGTCCCCTGTTGGGTGAGGTAAGAAGAGAAAACACACACACAAGGAAAGAAACAAGCAAACAGCAAAAAAAAAAAAAAAAAAAAAAAAGAAAGAAAATAGTAAAGGACAAAAAAAGAATGAAGTTAGCAACAGCTAGAAAAAGAATATAGAAACCAAAATGATAAAAGAGGGAGTACAAAAAACAAAAAATAAACCCATGGAAGAGAACAATAAAGGAGAAAATAACAAGAACTAAATATACTTATGGAGAGGGGTGACTAAAAGAGAAAGAAACCAGAGAGTAGTAAAGAAAAATCAAGAGAAAAAAAGAACAAAGGGAAAGAAGAAGAATCAGAGGAGAAGAAATGAAAGCAGAGCTAGAAGGATAAAAAGCAAGAGAAGGTAAAGAGAAGAAGAAGGGGAAGAAAGTGTAAACAAACAAAAACAGTGAAGGGAGAGGGCTTCTAGTAAAATGGCAGACTGGGCAGACGCATCTCATGGATCCTCTACAACAAAGATTGTTGTTGTTGTTGTTAAGTGCCGACCCATAGTGACCCTGTATAGGGTTTCCGAAGAGCAGCTGGTGAGCTCGAACTGCCGACCTTGCAGTTCAAATGGCTTTGCAGTCTGGTGCACTAACCTACCACGCCACACCAGGACTCCAACAAAGATATGAGAGACAAAATTAAACAGAGACAGATAAAAATTCTGGCACTCTGAACTTAGAAGAAAGGTTTGAGAGGTGGATGGAGTGCTTGCTGGAAGGAGCGACCACAGAGGGATGGTGACAGAGGGAGACTGACTGATGAACAGCTGGCCAGATGTTGCTTGACCATCTTTTGTGTGATTTTGGCAGCATAGCAGATGCACGCAGGCATTGGAAAAGATGTGATTTCGTCTTTTTCCCCGTGCTCTCTTGGTGACCACAGGTGTGGTCAGCTCTCTGCCTCATCCAGCCACATCTCAGAACCTGCTCTCTGAGAGTTCGAAGCCACGTGGTTAGGAGCCACACCAGTGTGAGTCGAAGGCTGGCTTCATCACTTTAGTGCCTGGAATCAGGTGGGCTCAGCTCCAGACATACAAAACTCACAGAGCCAACAGACCAACCAATCGCTCTGCCCCCAGCTTCTTTGTGGTCTTAAAAGACATTGAAACCAGTTCCATCAAGGTTCCCCATGACTACTTCCGGATTGAGTGTCCTGAAAATAGGTAACATGTAGGAACTCCATCTAGGGCCAGGAGCCCTGCTGTTGCATCCCTTCCACAACCACCTCGTGAGCTCTTTGAATTGCAGGAGCTTCCTAGAGATTTCTCTCCTCCAGGTCCAACAACTGCACTGCTTGTTTTTACAAATGCAACAACCTCACAATGCTCCGGAGACAACAGACAATTTTAGTTCATTAAACAAGAGAGAATGACTCAAACAGATGCCCAGGATGCAGAGTCAAAAAATGTGTTTGAAGAAGAAAAAGTAATGGGATCGACTGAGAAATAATTCAAAAGAATGATAATTAGGCACCTTCAAAGAATCAGTAGAAAGATTGAATAAAGGAGAACACAATAAAAACTTTAGAATTCAGGAAAATGCTACAAGAACAAACAAACAAAATAAATGCAAAATTTGAAACAATACAAAATCTGCAATTAGGAATTCAGAAGATTAATACTATGTTCTCAGATATGGACAATACATTGAAAGGACCAAGGAGTAGATGTGAAGCAGTGGAAGCCCAGAGAGTGAGCTTGAAGATAAATCTCTCAATATTAGTATGCTGAAAGAACAATGAGAAAAAAAGAAAGAAAACTCTGAGGAAAGCCAAGAGTTATGTGGGACACCATGAAGAAGAACAACTATGGAAGACTGGAAGAGACAAGCACAGAGAAAACTGTCAAAGTGTTGTTGAAAGAAAACTTCCCTAACATCATGAAAGAAGTGAAGAGAAGCATACCAAAAGCTGAGCAAACCCCAAACAGGATAGATCACAAAGGGAAATCACTAAGACATATCATAATTGAACTCTCCAAAATCAAAGACAAGGAAAGAATCCTGACAGCTGCTTAGGAAAAATGAAAAGTTACTTACAAAAGAGAAGCACTAAGACTAAACTCTGATTTCTCAGAAGAAACCACGCAGGCAGGAAGGCAGTGGAATGACATATACAAAAATCTGAAAGCAAGAAAATGCCAACCAAGAATCATATACCCAGCAAATCTGTCCTTCAAATATGATGATGGAATTTGGACATTTCCTGATGAACAGAAATCAATTTGTAATGACTGGAACAACTTTACAAAAAATGCTAAAGGGTGTTCGTTGGACTGAGAACCAACAACAGCTGACAACAAACTGAAATTACCATACATGACAACAACACCCAGACATTAATCCAGATATAGAAGTATGTAAAGTAAAACAAACCTACAAGACTGAAAATAGGGAACCAGAGATATCATTGTATAAAGAAGTCAACTACAAAGTAAAACGAGGGACTTGCATAGATACAGAACTTCCAAATGCCAAGGAGGTCAAGTAGATTTCAAGATAAAACAGACTGTTTAAGCAGGGATAAAAATTAATTACAGGGTAGCCTCAAAGAAAAATAATACACTTGCACATCAAAATAAAAAAGAGGAAAATCAGAAAGGTTTAGTAAACATTAACACAATAGAAATGAAAATGGAAAGAAAACTCACAAACAAAATGATCTCAGCAGAGAAAATGACATGGAACAAAGAATCCAGCAGCACCACAAACAAACAAAACCCAGAAGATGAGAGCACTTAATTCTATTGATAATTACACTAAATGTAAATGGATTAAATATACCAAACAAGAGACACAAAGGGCAGAATGGCTAAGAAAACAGGATCCTTCAATATGCTGTCTACAAAAGAAATAAAAAAGATGGAGACAGCCTAAATGCCCATCAACAGAAGAATGGGTAAACAAACTTTGGTACACAATGGAATACTGCAAAATGTTGAAGAATAATGATGAATCTGTGAGACACCTCAAACATGGTTGAACCTAGAGGATGTTGTTGTTGTTGTCAGGTGCCATCGAGTTGGAACCGACTCATAGCGACCCCATGCACAGCAGAACGAAACAAATGCCCGATCCTGGGCCAACCTCACTACCGCTGTCACACTCCAGTCCATCAATGCTGCCACCTGGCCATTCCATCTCCTTAGGGGTCTTCTTCTCTTTCTCTGACCCTCCACCTTACCCAGCATGA
>NW_006408521.1:50625119-50652464 GCF_000296735.1 Chrysochloris asiatica
TAAATATTTTAAGTCCTCTTCACTTTCAGCAAGCAAGGTGGTATCATCTGCATATCTCAGGTTGTTAATAAGTCTTCCTCCAATCCTGATGCCACGTTTTCCTTCATAGAACTCAGCTTCTCGTATTATTTGTTCAGCATACATATTGAACAAGTATGGTGAAAGAACACAACCCTTTACAGAGGTAAATGCTGTTAATTGTTGATGTATGGAGGGGATTGCAATCATGAAAGAAAAGTATGTGATTTGTTGAATGTAAAAGTGATGATCTGCTTGCTCTATAAACCTTCACTCAATTCACAATAAAAAGTCAAAAATAAATCAATCGAAAACAATGAAAAAGGAAAAAACCAGGGCAGGTACCAGACCCAGAGAGGAAAATATTCTGGAGTTTCCTTGCAACCACAGAACTCGTATAGTGGGTGTGCAAGGCTCTAAATGGAGTTCGTATAGGCCTAGATGTTACCTGTTTTGAGCACTCATCCAAAAGTAGTTCATGCATACCCCAAAGGTCCTGTGGGATCAGGGTATTTGTGTCCGAGAGAGCCAGCCAAGGACTTAAGTTCCTGCTAATCCAGGGCTGGCCAGAACCAGCTCTGCAGGTCTGGAGCAGGTCACACCTGAATCTGGGACCTGGGGTTAGTGCTGCTAGCTCTCAGCTTACTTTGCTGTGTGGCTCACCACTGTGTGGCTCTGACTGGGAGTCTGGTCACTAGGGTAATGCGGGGCACACAAAAAAATTACACACCGTTTTCTGCTAATCGGTAGTATTCCTCCGTGCCACCAACTACCCTCTGACTTCAAAGCCACCTGCAAAAGTTCAAGATGACCATGCTGTGCCTGTCTGCCACATAGATCACCTGCCTCCTTCCCACCCTCCTCCACATCTGTTCAGCTGCTTCTTCTAGTTAAGGCTAGTCCAGGTCTTCTCAGAGCTGGCTCTGCAGGTTTCGATCAGGGATCACTGAATTCAGGTACTGGTATTAGTGTGGATAGCTCCTGAGTCACTTTGATTGGGGTCACAACTGTGCCTTTTACCACCATACGGCTCAGACTGCAGGGAGACTGGGAGCTTCAATGGGTGGGAGCAGATCATGCCTCTGGTAATCAGGGGAATGCGGAGAACAAGAAAAAAAATGCTCCTTTATCTCCATGAGTCATCAGTCTGTCTTTGCAATAACTAATGCACTGTCTTGTCTCAAGAGCCACATCTGGCTGGCCAGCACAGGTCACCAGCTTATCTCTTGTCTTTGCAGTGTCTGTGCTGCTTCCTTTCCTAGTAAGCATTCAATCTACTTCTCTGTCCTTTCATCTAAAGCTCAGGGTCCCAGGACTATCATCTGCATCTCTTTCATTGGTTTTCCATAATTCTTTGGTGGAGGCTCTCTGAAGCCTTTCTACCTAGTCCGCCATCTTGCCACTCTCTGCCATAGGTTTTTATTATTATTAAACTATTTTATGGTTTGGGTGCAAGTATAACACAGCTAATTAAATACCCATTTAACAATTTGTTTTGTGCCATTGGTCATATTTTTTTCAGTGTGTCAGCTGTCTTATGATTTGTATTCTGGGTATTCTATTTCTATTCACCTGGTTTCCCTGCCCCCTTTGCCTCTCAGTCATAAATGTTGAACGTTCCGTCTCAGATAGATGATTTTTTTAAAAGACCCCAGTAACTACAAATGACGATGTATGTTTTATGAGCCAATCTTGCTATTTAACTAAAAGATGTCCTCGTAGAATTGTTTTGGTTGAAGCTTTAAAGAGTATCTCAAGGCATTAGTCTTGGGGAGTCCTCCAGTCTCAACCCATTCACGTAATTCTTGACTTTTTAAGAATTTGAATTCAGTTTCACATTTTGCTTCTATTTTTATCAAGATTTATTGATTGTATTCCAAATCAGAATGATCAGTTTTGGTCTCTGGGCACTCACTGCCTAGTTCTTCTGGTCTCAGAGTAGATGAGGTCATGGTTTGTGTAGACTAGTCCATAGAGTTTTTAGTGGCTGGTATTTTGGGAGCAGATGCTCAGGCCATTCTTCTGGTACACCTGTGGATGGACTCAGCCACCAAGTTTTCATCTAGAAATTGAGTGAATTAACCCAGGGATTCCTCAGGTGAGCTAATCATAACTTAATTCAACAGATATTTATAAACCACCTGCTCTGAGCGGAGCACTGTAGCTGGTACTGGGATTCCTAGCTGAATAAGACATGGTTCCTATTCTAGATGGAGACTTAGACATAAATGTCTGCATCAGAACTCAATTGGGGTCTTGAAGAATGAATGATAGGCATCTGCCAACATCTTTGCTTTTAAAATGAAATCTACTCCCGACCTACCCTTTGCCCCTGTCTCCTTTTCTCTAGTCACTGTATGTTTAGATGATTTAGCCTCATAGAATAGTATTGATTCTCTGTTGAGTTGGTAGCAGGGTCTCCAACTCAGAAGTGGGGTGCTTTGTAGAAAGTTGGAATAGAGTCAGTTTGGGGGAGGAGGCAGGAAGAGTGTTGCGGCTGGTTCATGATGGACAGTTTAATTTTCATGCTCTTTGTGGAAGTCCTAGACAGCTCTTTTCCTGACGACAGATGTCTTTGTTTTGCCACAGCCGGGCCTTTTCCAGGTGTCTGCCTGTCCTGACGTGTGTGCATCATCACTCAGCAGCACCGCCTCTCTGTCACATGCCGGAAATTAGGGCCTTTGGGACCCAGAGTTTCATCGGATGTGGATGAACCACAATGACAAGCTCTGCTCTGCCTCCCTCATCCCATCCTCACACCTGGCATCTCTGGCTTTGATCCCCTTCTGTTGTTCAAAGTTGCTGGTTGCTCTCGTCCTTCCCACTGCCATCAAGTTGATTTCAACTCCTATGTGTGGTGCTGTAGGATAAGCCCTGGCCTAGTAATCGTAAGGTTGGCAGTTCAAATCCACCAGCTGCTTTTGGAAACTCTATGCTGGGTCACTGAGTTGGTTCTGACTCGAAGGCACTCAACAACAACATAAAACCCTATAGGACAGAGTAGAGCTACTCCTTGTGGCTAACATCCCAATTCTTGGTGAATAGTTTTCCCTTAGAAATAGTGAAATGGTAGCCCAGGCCCAGCATGTATCTGATGCGAACTCTCTGTGGATTCTGTGGGTAGGTGGTTGGTGTGGGTTCTGAAGTGGTCTGCCTGGGTTCAGAAGCCAGCTTTGCCACTTACTCACTATATGAAAGCACTTAAATTCTCAGCGCCTCATTTTCCTTTTCTGAAAAAGAGGGTACTTTAACAGTGATCCCATCCTAAGTTGGTGTGAGATGAACATCAAATGGGATGACAGACACATTTTACTTTGTTGTTGTTGTTGAGTGCCGCTGAGTCAATTCCAACCCACAGTGACCCTGTGTAGGGCTTCCAAGGAGCAACTGATGAGCTTGAACCGCCAACCTTGTGATTCAAACCAACTTTGTAGTCCAGCGCATTAATCCACAGTGCCACACCAGGATTCCATTTTGCTAGTGGTGGTACATATAACTACCAGGGAATTTAGAGCCTAGCAACAGTACTTTGTTGTGGATATCAAGTTCTCAGTACCTGTCAGCCTTGTGGTTCTGACCTAAGCATATGTATTCAGCACCCTCTGTTCTTAACAAAGGAGAATGCAAACACAGAAAAGATCTTGTAGCATTCCCAAATTCCGGAGTAGCAGCGTTTGACTGGTTTAGTACTTCCGGTCTCTCTCAGATCTCACTTAATGAGCCCCAATCATTTGCTATCTTTCTACACTGGTCTCATTCCCAGGGTTGTTTTTCAGTCTTGGAAACATTAACTCAAAGAAAGATAATCCCAGGGGAAATTTCACTACACTTGCTGGTCTTCCATGTCCACACCTCTTTGGAGGTAGAATGCCTACTCTCCACTTCCATGTCTCTGTGTCTGACTTTGTCCACTCCATTAGCTTAGGCAGCATGGTAATAGCTTCTGATCACTTTCATCAGAAGAGTGAGAGGGGTCTGAACTCTGTGTAATTAAACCTGTGGTGTTGAGCAGAAGTTGGGGGCTTAGTCTCTCTTTGTCCTTTGACTCAGCTCAGAGGCCCTGGTGCCCCCAAAAGGAGATTCAGTCCCAAGCAGGTTGACTTCTGTAGGCCATCTCTGAATTCCAACATTTAGTTGAAAACTATTTGAGTGAAAGAGAGGAATGATGAAAGTAAGTCAGCATGTACCTGTCCTGATTTGAGAGTGATGCTGCTCTAGGCATGGCAGGTAAGTTTCCAAGAAGAAGGAATGAGATCAGGCCAAATGCTGGTAGGACATTCTTGTGGCAGGTGCCTTGTCTGACTTGGTCTGACAGTTGCATCCCCTGGTCTGTGTGAGATGGGGGAGCCTCAGGACCTCCTAGGAGCATTTTATTCTAGTCCTTCCAGGCTTAGCATTGACCCAGGAAGCATACTAGAGAAGATACTGTTACTCTTCCAGCTAGGGAAGGTGTGAACTGGGTTAAATTACATCCAGTCACTTTGGAAGTAGGGCTCCAATTAGGAACTGGAGGGCTGAGTGAGAGACGAATGTTAAAAGGAACCCCCTTGGACATTAAGCTATGAGCTGGGCACCAGCTGGACAGCTCTAATGGCTTCCCATCAATACGCCCTTAAGACAAATGATCTTCCATGTGTTGACTCTAGATACTGTGTGCTCGGATGCTTCTGTGATAGAATTTCTTGGAAATTCATAGGAAAAGTCTCCCCCACTTGTACTTTTTTTCTGGGTTCTAATTTCTGTCTACCACCACCTGTCACTTTATTGTACTGTGGGGGTTGTATTGTACTATGATGCTGGAAGCAATGCAATCATCATCTCCTGTACCAACAGCATCACCTATGATAAACAAGCTTCAGTGGAACTTCTAGACTAACACAGATTAGGAAGAAGGGTCTGACCCAAGGAAAACTTTATAGGTCACAACAGAACAGTGTCTGATCCACTTCCTTTGAATATGTCATCAGGAGGGATCAGTTGCTGGAGGAAGACATTATGTTTGGTGAGGTAGAGGGCCGGTGAGACTAAAGGAGACCTTCTATGAGGTGGATGGGTACAGTAGGTGCAGTGATGGACTCAAACATGTTGGTATTTATGAGTATGATGTAGGAATGGACAGTAGTTTATTCTGCTGTATTGTACACGAAAGATCACCATCAACTCAATGGTATCCGTCCATCTGTCCATCTATTTGTCCATCCACCCATCTGCCCATCCATCCATTCATCTGCCCATCCATCCATGCATCCATCATCCATTCATCCCTTCATCCATCCATCCATCCCTTCATACATACATACATCCATCCCTTCATCCATCCATCCATCCAGCCATCCATCCATCATCCATCCGTCTGTCCATCCATTCATCTGCCCTTGCATTCATCCATCCACTCATTCATGTAGCTATTCATCTATCCATTTCTGTCTAATCTTAGTGCATACAGGCTGGGGTGGTCTTGTAATGCCTCCTGCACTTTTGTTTTTCTTATCTTTAATGTTGGACTTGGTGGGGGTCTGCTTGCTTTTTAAGTGAGTGCCTATTTTTTATTAGAGTCCTGGTGTGGCAGAGTAAGATAAACAGTGGACTGCTAATCACAAGTCAGCGGTTCAAACCCACCAGCCGCACCTCTGAAACCCTATACAGGGTCTCTGTGAGTCAGAACCAACTCAACAGCACTTAACAACAATTAATCTTTTACTGGAAACTGGGCTTGTTTCTTACATTTGGGGACTTGTGGCCAGTCTATATATTGAGAGGTGCATAAGTTAAGAGGAACACGGGCATAAGTTTGCAGGCATGGTGTTTGCATTTGGGGGAAATAAGGAAGTCTTCTGCTTTGCCCTGCAGTGTGGCCTTCAGTGAGCAGGTACTTCAGTTGTCCCTCTGTAAACACTGGATGCAGGAGTTGAAGCTTGGCACCAGTGTTTCTAATCACCTGCATCAGAATCATTTGAGATGCTTGTTAAAGTGTGTAGATTAGCAGACCTGTCACATCAGCCACTTCAAGGGAATCAGCATCTTAACAAACTCTGCAGCTCCTCTGTGTGAGAGCCACATACTTCTCAACCAGGGGAAGGTTGCCTTTCATTATGTCCTGAATGGAAATTCTTGCATTCTCTGCCTTATCTCTGAGTCTTCCCTCTTACCACTTCCCTTAGGGCCTGTGTCCTCCTGGGGACAAGATTTGCTAGTTGACTTTTAAACAGTGGGAGTCATTCAGGGCCATGCCTGATAAGGAGGCTCATCCAACTATCACACATGGTCAGAAAGAAATGGTGGCAAGTACTAACAGGGGCTGGCTGACTTCCTGTGTCTTGTCAACTGTCTCGGAAGCCAGTTCCCAAAGAAGAATCCCCAGGATCTTTTTAGCATTGGCCATCTGATTGTGTAGAGCATCTCAATTACTTTTTGGAAGATCATACTCATTTGGACGAATTCAGATTTGATGAAAGAAAAGCATCTAATTAGCTTCCGTTGTTGTTAGGTCCTGCTGAGTGAGCTCCAACTCAGACATTTTCTGTACCACAGGATGAAACATTGCCCAGTCGACTGTGCCGTTCACACAGCTGCTGCGATGTTGGCGTCCACTGTTGCAGCCACTTATTGAGGGTCTTCCTCTTTGTCACCCACCGTCTACCAAGCATGATGTCCTTCTCCTGTGAATGATCCCTCCTGATGACATGTCCTAAGTATGCAAGATGAAGTTCCACTATCCTCACTCAAAGGAACATTCTAGCTGTACTTCTTCCAAGATAGATTGGTTCATTGTTTTGGAAGTTCTTCGTATACTCATTGTTCTTTGCCAACACCATAATCCAAAGGCATTCTTACTCATTGTTCAGCTTTTTCATGCTTATGAGGTGATTGAAAATACTATGACTTGGGTCAGCTGCACCTTCCCACATAAAAAAAAAAAAAAAAAAATCTAGCCATACTTTTTTGTTGTTGTTTTTAAATAGAAGTCTTTTAATTTCACTTCTGAATAAAACAAAACAAAATACTTTGCTCGTTTCTTTTTTCCTCCATTCCCACCAACTTGACCCAAACTACCATTTTATTTATTTATTTTAATATTCTTTCCAAATTTTTATTGTGAATTGAGTGAAGGTAAACAGACAAGATCATCAGCTTCACTTTCAACCAATCACACGTTTTGTGTCCTCTCAATAATTACTCTCCCCTCCCTGTAACAACAGTCATCCTGCTTCCTCCCTGTGGCTTCCCTTTTACATCTTAGTTTTCACAGATGAGCAAAACAAAAATATTTGATGTACACATACAAAACATAAAATATTTATTCATTTAAATGTCCAAAGGGCACATTTTGAAGCCAGCCTCCTACCTGCAGGCACACAGCCTTTCTCAGTCCAGGGGCCTGAAGTCCTCAGCTGCTCTCTGTCTCCATGCCATCACCTTTGCCACTGTCTCTCCTGTGACCGCTAGCACCCCTTTTCTGGGTAGGATCTCATGCTCCACTCATGTTCTTCTTTCTTTATGGTCCTGGGGTCCTCTGTTTCTGAAATGAAAGATTAACTACTCCCCACTTTTACTTACACATGGTCTACAATTTCACTGTGGCAATTGCAATTAATCATGATAACAATTACTCACAATTGAATCATAAAATCCTGTCACCATCATACTCCATTGCCTTTCACTGGATCCATCTGGAAAAGAGGAAAACTATTCATGGGGATTCTATCTTAACCCCCTCATTCTGAAACTAACCACACTCCTGAAAGCGAGTAAGCCAGCCACTTCACTCCTTTATTTGTTGTTGTTGTTAAGTGCCGTCGAGTCGGCTCCGACCCATAGCGACCCTGAATAGGGTTTCCAAGGAGCAGCTAGTGAGCTTGAACCACTGACCTTGCAGTTCAAACGACTTTGCAATCTGGCGCATTAACCCACAGCGCCACATCAGGACTCCTCATGCTTTTGTAGCCCCCCATTTTTCATAGCCAATGTCTAAGTCACCCATCCTTATCAACCCAGTGCACTGAGTTAATAAACTTGATCCTTGATATGAAGACTCCCTCTATTTCATTTGGAATTTTGAGCAACTGCCTCCATAAACAAAGGTCCAGTTCATCAAATTGTAGCAACTTCTGCTTGCTTGCAGTATCAGACTTCTTTATCTTCATCTGGTCAAGTTCTGGTCCGCTAGCCATCCAAGCTAGGTCAAATGGGTACTATCTGCAAGTTTGGGAGTTCATGCACACCTTCTTGCACTTCAGACCAGCTGGTCACCTCACTGTCAGCTCTAGCCCCCAGTTAGCCATACCTTTTTGAAATCCCTCTCCAGAAAGTGGTCCTCATTGGAAGCACTAAGATTTCTAAAGGTGTGAACTTTTTGGCCATTAGTAACTCCCCTCCACAAACCACATCAGCTGTGAATTGGGTAGATATTCAGTAATTTTTATGCTGTTATCCTAGGAAGCTATAATTAGAAGGGAGTAATATTAATGCTTTTTAAAGAAGTTTTTGGAATGTTTAAAACATCTTATAAATTATGGAATTATGAAATGTTGGGATAAAGACAAGATGTGGGAGGCTGAAGACCGAGCCTCCAAACCCTACCCTTGCTATTCAGCATTCACCAGCTGTGTGTTTGGGCACATCATTTAGCCCCCAGACCTGAGAAAACAGTCATGGGACCCTTTTGAGGACTTAAGGGACTCCTGTAGTTGTTAGTACCTGGCACAGTTCCTTCCTCATAGTAGGGTTTGTGTCTATTGGTGCATCTGATTTCACCCAGCAACTCACTAAGTAACTCACACATCTGTGTGCTCTGGGGAGGAAAGAGAATGGAGAAAGGGAAGAGGAGAAACTTCAAGCCACAGAAGGGTTGACCTCTGCCTTTCAAGAGAAAAAAATAATGGACAAACAAACACCAAAAGGGAATGGATTGAGGGAATGTAAGTAAGCCCCACTTGCTATCATGTTTATGTTGCAGAGAGAGATGGGGCTGCGAGGCCAAGGATTCCTTCACCCTCTGCAGAGGGGAGTTATTGGCTAAGATGGGGCATCATAATTATAGACTGTTGGTTTCTGTTTAAAAAGCCATCACTTTCAAGGTGGCTCCCTGCTATTACTAATCAATTATAACCCACAATCAGACCATCAGACTTTCAAGTGTGTGTAGTCCCGAAACAAAGATCTAAATTCTCCTTGTTTGCTTCAAGTCAGAAGTTCAGGAAGATCATTGAACTAGTGAGTCTAAATGAAGAAGCTAGCTTAGTGATCAATCAACCTTTCCGATGGTAAACCAGTGTCCTCATAAGGGATTATTTGTTATTTGTTCCAGGCGATTTCTTTCCTTACACCCCTGGCTGTTATTTGTGTGGTGAAAATTATCCGGAGGACAGACAAGACTGAAATGAAGGAAGCCTTCTTAGGTAGAGTATTCAGTTCTTGCTTCAGGGGATGGGGCTGGATTTAAGTAGACCATCCAGTTTAAGAAAAACAAACTGCAGTTACATTCATATGGTTTTTCTCTCGGTCAAATGAAGCTTGGAAGAAGCAAAGCAAGATGAGCTTTAAGCCCAAACAAGGGCCAGTGTGTAGTTGTTACCAATGGGATTGTCAGCGGCCACAGGCTGTTGCTGTCCTTTGTGCTGAATGTCTACGTGGGCACACATGCCAGCAATCTGTGCTTGGTCCCAAGACAAAGTGAATCTGAAACCTTATTACCACTAGACTGGTAGTCAGTAGAACCATTATGGGTAACTCAGAATTCAACCCAAAACTCCTTGACAAGTCATTGTTGACAAAAGGCAAAAATGGGCAAAGGGGAGTATAAAATAGGTGTTTTTAGCTAAGTGTGAAAGCAAGTCCCATACTTCAGTTTGGGGAAACTTTGAGCAGTTGAGGGGTGATTACTGTGTTAACAATATTGTAGTCTGTGTTCATTGACTGAACTTTGTCGTTGTTTATTTTAACACCATTGCTATAAATTCTCCCTGAGCTAAGCCACATCTACAAGTGATAGGAGTTTAGCATTCTTAGGACCCTCAGCATGTTAATCCCATGCTGAGTAAACAGTCACTTTAACAGATAACCAAAACAATCTGCCTGTGTAACAACCCACTGTAGGTGAGGTTTCAGCTTTGGGATCATTGTTGTTGTTGTTAAATGCCATCCAGTCAATTCTGACTGAGAGAGACCCCGTGTAGGGTTTCCAAAGAGCAGCTGTGGCTTTGAACTGCTGATCTTGTGGTTCGCGTTCCAGTGCTGACCCTAGAGTGCCACACCAGGAGTCCTTGTGATCATTGTTGTTGTTAAGTTCTGTCTAGTCAGTTCCAATCCATAGCGACCCTGTATAGGGTTTCTGTGGCTGGTGAGCTTGAACTGCTGAGCATGCAGTTCGAGCCAATTTTGCAATTGGTACTTTAACTCACAGTGCCACACCAGGACTCCTTGTGATCATTGTTGTTGATAAGCACCGTCCAGTGGAGTTGGTTCCCACCCATAGTGACCCTGTATAGAGTTTCCAAGGAGGAGCTGGAGAGCTTGAACCACCGACCTTGCAGTTCAGAAGGCTTTGCAGTCTGGCGCATTCTAGATTCTGTTTAGTTTGTCACATAGATAGTACCCAAACCCTCACCTACATTTTGCTGTGTCGAGAGCACATCCCATTAAGTGAAGCAGTGAGATAAGGAAAAATGAGATTCCTCCCTAAAGGCCATGCTTGCTCATTACTGGGCACAGAGGAAATGAACATGTAGCCAAATTGGGACTCTTATTTCTAGGCAAGCGGGTAAGGGTGAGGGTTGTAGCATAATTGAGGGCCTTCCTCACTGAGGCTGTACAGAAAACATGTCTTACATAACCAAGATCTGCTAGATGAAAAGAACAGACTCCCTCTGAAACCAGTGCACATCAATTAAGGACTGCATCACAAGGCTCCAAGAAGCAGTCTCATGGACACCCGAGGATGGGGGACAGGAAGTACAGAGGTGCTATGTGGGGAGCAGATAGGGAGCTGGGCCATCAAGAGTGGAGACTCACTGTCCCCCATCCACTCCAACTCACGTCCATCCCTGGCTGTGACTTGTCTTCTCTGTTCTCACACTTCATCATTCCTGCTGCCCCATACCTGTGGCTTGTGGGTGGCTTGGACTGCAGAGGTGGCTGCTTCTGCCCCAAATCTGTGTGACTGTCAGACTCCTGTGCTCACCATAACTTTCCTGTGTGTCTCACTCCAAACTTTGCAGATAGAGACTCTGGTCTGACTCATTTCTCAGCCTGTACATAATGTCCCATGGCTATAGACACCCTCTATCTGGTTATGTGTGCCCCAGGGCCAACCGCCTGGGTTTAGGGAGTTTTGTGAACACAGGGCCTGGGCTCATCTGCTGAGGTGACAGAAAAGGTCAGTTTCCCCAAGAAGGGAGTAGGTTCTTCCCTCCCCCGGTGTGGCTCGAGCAGCCAGGCAGTGTTTGGACATATATCACTGTGGTCCCCACAGTGTCCTTTTAGGAACCCTCTCAGCTGACCCGAAAGTCTTGGGGCTCATTGTTTATACTAGCCACTCATTTGGCACTGAGTCCCCAGATCCGTACCCTGACTGAGAATTGTCATTCATGGTTAGGTTTATAACTTACTGCTGGTCCCTGGGGTTGGACAGTTTTTATGGAAGCAAGTAGATCCCCATTACTTTCTGGACCTTTTCATACTCTGCTAAAGCTCCCTCAGGTGACATTGTAAAATTGAATACCATACTCACAAACACAGAAGGCAGAATTATTGGACATTGTTTTCCAAAATGAGAACCTGTCCTATAAAAATGATGAGGAGCCCCCTGTTTTGTAAAGTTATTGTTGTTTTAATCACGATTTTTAGGAAGTTTGGGGAGGGAAGAGTTAAGGACAGAAAACTGGGTGTCAGTTTCATTTCCCAGTGATCTCTGGAGTGCAACATGTTCTCAGGGAAGTTCTCAGATTTCTACTTTACTCAGGCCTCCTTAGTGGACTTAATGCATCTAAGCTGGGTTCCCAAAGGCTCCCCTTATCTGCCTCTACACAGTGCTGGGCCACCTCTGGGTAAAAGGTGTTAGCCAAGAGGATGTATATGTACCCCAGGGGCATCCAACTATAGGGATTTAAGCTGCAGTGTACCTGAAATGCATGCCATTGCTTGCTGACTCCACATTCTAATTCTGCTGCGCTGAGTTGAGGTGCGTTTCTCTATCAGTCAATCTAGTTTGTCCCTCTGATGCCTCTTTAGGCCTGCAGTGCTGTGGAATGCTAAAAATGGGGTCTTACAAACCCATCCCCCTCGCCTCTTGGTAATCAACAAGCATTCCTGATTGAGACCCCTGTTTCTCTGCTTGTCCAACACTTCCTGCTCTGATCTCAGCCAAACCTTCTCTTTGCATCAGCGAGAGGTCCCCACATTGGCCACCTTAGGGGTGTGCTGTTCATCAGTTCAGTTGACTTTCAGAACCCTGAGGTAACTTAGTAATAACAACTCTATCCTTAATAATGCCACCCCCCTTTCCAGCTCTTCTCTATCCCCTCCAGGTTTGGGGTCTGAGAGTGAAGTTGCCAGCTCTTGGTGGGTACCTCCCATGCATATAGATTTTAGCACTTTTTCGAGGAGTTGCTCTATGCTTGATAGTGTACCAACCTGGCTCAGGAAGTTAGAAACATGTACAGTCTCTGGATCGATGTACCAAGATCGATGGGACACGGTGGGATTTCCACTCCACTGATGATTCTTGCTCCCAGAGACCTTACCTGTGTGAAGAACTGGAGAAGGTTGAACCCAGCTCCACCCCACCAGGGTAAGGCAGCAGGGAACCCGCTGGACCAGTCCTAATGGAGAGAAGGGCACAGACATTTAAGGCTGCGTCTCAGACTGCCTTTAGGAGACAACACAAGAAGAGGACTGCCAATGTTCACACACATCCTCCCCTCTGTCAGGACTCTGAGGGAGAGAAAGAGTAAGCTGGCATTTTAGGAAGGAAGGGACCCTGTGTGCAAACTTCAGTTAGCGTCCCCATGCTAGGCTTCCATCAATACACCCCAGTTGCACGTCTAGCAACCTGCGATATGCAGATGATACAACCTTGCTTGCTGCAAGTGAAGAAGACTTAAAATATTTACTGATGGAGATCACAGAGCACAGTCTTCAGTATGGGCTGCACCTCAATTTTTGCAAGAAAACAAAAATCCTCACCACTGGACCAACAAACAACGTTCTTATCAATGGAAAAAGATTCATGTTGTCAAGGACTTCATTCTTCTTGGATCAACTATCAACACTCATGGAAATCAAACAACATATTGCATTAGGCAAATCTACTGCACAAGACCTTTTTAAAGTGTTGAAGAGCAAAGATGTCAGCTTGAGGACTAAGGCGCACCTGACCCAAGCCACATTATTTTCAATAACCTTATTTGTATGCAAAAGCTGGACAGTGAATAAGGAAGACCATAGAAGAATTGATGCTTTTGAGTTATGGTGTTAGAGGAGAATATTGAAAGTGCCATGGGCTGCCAAAAGAACAAACAGATCTGTGTTGGAAGAAGTGAAGCCAGAGTGCTCTTTGGAAGCCAGGATGGCCAAACTTCATCTGTCATACTTTGGACATATTGTCAGGAGGGATCAGTCATTGGAGAAGGATATATCATGTTTGGTAAGGTGGAGGGTCAGAGAAAAAGAGGCAGACTCCCAGTGAGATGGATTGGCCAAGTGGCAGCATCAATGGGCTCAAGCATGACAACAGTTGTGAGGTTGGCCCATGACTGAGCAGTGCTTCATTCTGTTGTGCACAGGATCGCTATGAGTTGGTACAGACTTGATGGCACCTAACAACAACAACAACAAAGTTAGTGCTGAGTTGTTGCACCAAGCTCGGCTCTCACCCCTGCAGCCATCACTTCTTTATTCCCACTCCACTCTTGATGTTGCTGTTAAGTGCCATCCAGTCGGTTTCGACTCATAGTGATCCTATATAGGGTTTCCAAGGAGTGGCTGGTGAACTTGAATTGACGACCTTGTGGTTCAAACTGGCCTTGCAGTCCGGTGCCACACCAGTACCCCACTCTTAGATGGCTCCTTTCCCTTTGTCATAGGTCTGCATTTGAACTTAACCTCCCACCCCATCCTCTCCACTTCTGCCTACTTATCACAAGTAGGCAGATCTTATCCCCATCTCTGTGGCCTGAGCTGGCTGTGCTGTAGCTACTGAGTTGAGCATTCCCTGGCGTTTTCTGTTTGTGGAACAACATATTTGTCTCCCTTGGTGACCACAAAGTTCTCTAGGCAGCACCTTCTCGAAAACACCCCTCCACTGCTACGTTCCTACATAAATCTCCACGAGGATTGAACTGTTCATACTTGCCAGAAGGAAATGGTAACACACATGCATTATTAGTCAGCAGAGCAATGGAACCAGGGCAGCAGTAAGTGTCTCTCGCTTATGCAAGGGGATTCACCTTCCGTCACATTGATGCCACTCTTGATCAACCACGGGAGAACTGTCCAAGGTCCTTATAAGGATAATTCTATGGCTCCTGCCTTTGAGCGATCCTACTTCATCAAGCAAAGTCCTTTCAAGCTGCCGGGAGGAAGTCCCTCTGCTGTATATTTTAAAATAATGAATTCCAGAAACTCCTGCTGTTTTAAGTGGCACAAATCAACAAACCTCTGAAAACCCAGTGAGGCTTTCGACTCTTGATCTTCTGGGAAACAGAAATTTGTTTGAAAACTAGTGGGCAGTTGTGGGCGATGATGGGTCAACCATGAGATCGTCCCAGAGTGGGCTGTCCCGTTCTGCATTGAGATTCCAGCCGTGGCCCTGATTGGAATGATGTCCGAGAGGTTTGCCAGAAGGAAATAAAAAAGTCATGTTTCTTGCTACCAGTAAAAGAAATGACAATTCTGTAGTATTAAATCTGAAGCTATCAGCCCAGAACATGATGAATGGGCTTCTCTTGATGTTGAAATTTTCAGTCAAGGAGGAAAGATAAATTTCATGTCAGAGGGGCCGGGGGTTTTATGAGTCACTCTCCAAAGTCCTCCCCTAATTACATTTTGCCCTAGCAACCCAGACTTCCTCCAGTTGTTTTTTAAAGGATTGGTTTGGGTTTCATTCAGGCATACATTAAGGAGCATTCTAATGTCATAGTGATGATGATGATGACAACGATGATGATTTTGCTCTGAGAGTCAGCCCGTTATTTTATCTGTTGCTTTTGTTTTCCAGCGGTGTCCTTGGCTCTTGCTTTGAATGGAGTCTGCACAAACACTATTAAATTAATAGTGGGCAGGTAAGTTCCAGAAAGAAGCACATGGTGACTTAGACTCTCAAAACCCAAGGTCCTCTGTGGAGGGACCTTGCACAATGATCCATAGTGTAGGCTCTGGTCAGAGGACTCTGCTTGGGACAGTTTGGAATATCTGTAGTTTGCCTTTAGTTGCTGTCCTTCTGGGTTTTATGACCTCAGCACAGATCTACCATCTCCTTTGAATTATGAACCCTCTGGTCTAGAAAACAAGAAATCAGTAGGAAAGATTCACCGACCATAATTCTTGTGGGCCAGTTGGTCACGTGGGATCTATTGATTTATTGACAGCAGACTGCTGTCCCAGGTCCTTACCAGAGACACTCTCTTGGTAGTTTTGGCCTGTAGTAAACAAACAAATAGGATGATGTATATATTGTTCTTTTGGAGGACCGGGAGTTACAATTACAATTTGAACTTCAACTTATGACACATTTTTCTTACTTCTTGTGAGAGACAGTGTCTCTTCTCCATTTATCTGGCCTCCTCCCCCGACTGCCATGGGTGTGAAGCAGTCTCTGCAGAAATCAGCAATCACAGGCTCTCAGTTCCACTGAGTTTGACCTTGACTAGTGGTTCCTCTAGACACAGAAGATCCTTTCTTAGGAGCTGAGCATTTATTGATGATCTACTTGGCATAGAGTGCTGGTCTGTCTCTTGGTGGGGTGAACAATGGGCAAACATTGGGCAATGCATGACCCAGGGCTGCAGTGCTCTGCCAGCTGGGAGTGCTAAAGAGTCATCAGTGGGCCCTGAGAAAATGATGATTCTTAGTCCCCAACCCAGCCACAGATGAAGAGGCACTAGTCACCTGGGAGAGGCACAATGTCTCTACCTAGAGCCCCGATCTGATATGTACAGAGAAGGACATAGGGTCTGCCACCAGCTCTACAGCATCCCGGGGCGACATCCTCATTCATACACCTGTTGAATCTATGAGACTTGATTGACCCTCACACATCCATCAGAGAATCCTCATGCATCCTCACATGGGTGAGACAGTGAAAGCTTGAGGTGAAGTGTGTCAACAGGAGAATCCCACTGCTGGGAGCCAGAGTTCACCTTTGTGTGTGACCTGGTTCAAACGTAATCTTTCTAAGCCTGGCTTTTCTCACCTGTAAAAGGAGAGCGCTGGGGTCCACAGGAAGAAACAGACAGTAGGATGCCTGGGAGTGCTCAGCACTGGGTCTAGTACCAATGAGTCCTCAGTGAATGTTAGCTGTGGTTGCTATGGGAGGCTTGGCTTCAGGACCAGCTTAAACCCCATTTCCTCTGAAGGTCACCTGGGTGACCGTGTTCTCTATCCCAGAGCTGAGCCGTCACCTCGTCCGCCCGAACTTAAGAGAGATCTGCTATTTGAGAAAGGAAAATTGGCCCCTGGAGGCATGGATCCTGGAAGCAGCCCCTGAATTGTTGGAGCATTAGGTGGGCCAGGAACTACCCTTTACTCTGGACCCTGTGCTTAAGTACCTCTGTGCAACATCTCTGTGCACCTTTGGGGAAGTGTTGATTACCCCCGTTTTCAGATGTGGAAATTGAAACTTGGAGGCGTGACCTCCCCAAGGTGATGGGCTACTAAGTGGTAGAAATGGAATTTGAACTCAACTATCTTCCAACCCTGAAGCCTGAGTTTCCTCCAAGGCCACCTTGTCTATTCCATGGGGAGGCCCTCTTTTGATGGCAGAGGGGCCCTGAGAAAGTAGCTCGGGGGGTGAGGGCAGTGGGGTATGGTGGGGCAGCTTGGGGTTCATTTGCAATGGCAGCATTTTATAGTGAAAATGTCCATGGTGTCTTTTGTAGACCTCGCCCCGATTTCTTTTACCGCTGCTTTCCAGATGGAGTGATGAACTCAGAAATGCACTGCACAGGTGACCCTGACCTGGTGTCCGAGGGCCGCAAAAGCTTCCCCAGCATCCATTCCTCCTGTAAGTTCAGTGGCTGGGGAGGCTCGTCACTTCCTGGGGCCATGTTTTCAGATCGCTTTCTTTGGGAAGTGGAGAGAAAAGTGTTGGTATATGAATGCGGAGCCCAGTCCATTTGTCCTCACTGTGGAGTGCTTGGCTCGTGACAAGATGTTCAGCAGGTGGGAGTAAGGCAGGGGAGGAGGTGTCAGAACATTATATTGCTGCTTTCCTGTGCTCGGCAGCCTGAATGCGTGACACTTCACCCTTCAGTGTGTGACTGAAGACCTGGACTCATCCAAGGGACTTTGCTCATGTTTCTTACGGTGCTTTTCAGACCAGCGGCACTAAAGCTTATTCCTTCATGGAAGCTATTTTGTCACACACACACACACACACACACACAAATACGTAGTTTGATATATGGGTTGGTTCTAGTCTTAAGGCAATGACTGAATGGTATGAATCTGGAGCGGTTGTGGGTATAGTGGAAAGAACACAGGTCTCACACATGGGTTTGATGAACACATGTGTTACAAATGTGGGCTCAGATCCTGACTCCACCACCTGTTAGCTCTCTGAGTTAAGCTCTGTGTATTTGAGTTCCTCCTATGTAAATGGAAGACTAAGGTGCACCTGACAGACATAAGCCAGGGTCTTCTCAGCCATCTCATATGCATGTGAAAGATGGACCATGAGTAAGGAAGGCAAAAGAATAATTGATACCTCTGAATTATGGTGTTGGAGGAGAATAGTAAATGAAGAACAAGTAAGAAGAACCAACAAATCTGTCTTGGAAGAAGTGTAGCCAGAATGCTTCTTAGGAGGATGACAAGACTTTGTCTCATGTATTTTGGACATGTTGTCAGGAAGGACCAATCCCTGGAGAAGGAAGGACATCATATTTGGGAAAGTAGAGGGTCAGTGAAAAGAGGAAGACTCTACATCGGCACAGTAGTTGCAACAATGGACTCAAACACAGCAATGATCGTGAGGATGGGGCAGAATGAAGCAGTGTTTAGTTCTGATATATATGGGGTTGCTGTGAGCCAGAATGAACTTGATGGCATCTAACAACGCTATGTGCTATTTACGCTCTATGTAGTACTGCAGTGGTGATCAGAATAAATGATGCTTGTCACTAGCATGTCTGCAGCATCCACCATCCCCAAATTTCTCAATGCATTATCTTTTTTAGTCCTCTCAGTGCATATCAAACACTCATAAACACTATTTATAAGCAGTAGATATGCATATCGTTATTTACTAACAGAGTTGAAATTTCCAGAATATTCTGGCTCTTATCTTCATTCAATCCAGAAATGTTTATTGAGTGACTCAGATGCCAGGCCCTCTGACAGCAGTTGGGGACGTGAAGATAAATAGTTCAAGCTCTTGGGTGCCAAAGCTCATGGCAGAATTCAGAGCTAGGTTGACTTGTCTTGGAATACTTGCAGAAGAACCATGACCAAGGTCACTGCTTGGGAGAAGACAGGCTACCTCCATTCTTCATCATCCCAATTCCTTAATGCCTCATGTATCTGATTGTTGTTTATCACTGGCAAGTGTTGTTACCTTAATCTTAATGTTATTACTTTAAATCAATGCCTAAAGTACACCTTAACAGTGATTTGATCAAAAAGTAACTGGATGCTCTTTTATTGGGAGTGGCTGTATGAACATTTTGTTTAGAGCTGTTAGAAATGAGGCTCTGTCATCTACAAGATACTGAGGTGCAGAGACTCCAAAATATACCACCCCGAGTCCACACACCAGTCTTGGCAATATATGGCATGTTCTCATTTTATACATGAGAATGCTGAGGCTTCTTCAGACTCAAGAGCTTATCTAAGGAGTCTTAGCTTGTCTTCCCGCCAGCCTCTTACACGATGGTGTCTCCAGGCTTTTAGTGATTCAATGCAGAGGACTCATTAAATAACTGATGCACTGTCTCCTCTGGTTGGTGATGTAGATGGAGCCCTTAACTTTTAGTGGGAAGGATTGGCTTCAGTATTGAGGGGAGTCAGAGAAAGCAGTTTACTGTGTGATGGTTGTTTTTTTTTTAAATGTCCTCTGAGGTTCAATATTACAAGAAGCTCAGCAATGAATGAAGATCTAGCATTCAAGCTTCTTCTGTAACCTTCCATCACTTCAAGCACTTAAGACAGCACACTCTGAAATAACATTTTAAGTGAGTTCCAGAGAGATAGAAGCTCCTGGCTGGAGGCATTCCTGCCGAATGGAGTTACCGTGGCCTCTTGTCAGGGATTTCCATGCTGATGGTGTTTACATGTACCTGGAGCTGTGTCCATCTGAGACCCGTTCCCATCGCTTCTCCTTCTAGGTCCAATCATGCTCTCAGTGTTTTATAGGATCTGTTCTGTTCTCCCAAAGACTTGATGTTGAGTTTTAAGGAGCTTCAAAAACACAAAGTTAGAAATTGCACTTTGTAGGAAAGCCTTAGGGGGCCTGGTGACACACTGATTAAGCACTTGGCTGTTAACCACAAGGTTGGTAGTTTGAAGCCACCTGCTGTTTTGCAGAAGAAAGACATGGCAGTCTGTCTCCCTAAAAATCTATAGCCTAGGAGATCCTTTGTGCCGATTCCATTCTCTCCTAGAGGGAGACATGGGGTGGGTTGAAGTCAACTTGATAGCAATTTGGGGTTTTGGAAAACCTTAATCCTGGCCTTTCAAATGACTGACTGAAGACCATACCACCATTTAGTGCCTACTGTTACATCTGATCTTGTGAAGGAAATAGCTGTCAAGTGAATACATCAAGTTGGCAGGCTGCTGGTCCACAGGGATAAGAGGCCAGACCCTACAAAAATACTGATTTTAGATGTGCATTCTCTCTCTCATCACCAGTGCATTTCTGGCAGGCCTGCTCTCAGTGGCCTTGTCAAATGCATAGCTGCTGATCTGATTGGTGCTAGACAAGCTTTTTGACAGGCAAAGCAGAGGGGCAGCGAAAAAGAGGACAACCCTGGTTGAGATGGATTGACACCTTGGCTGCAGCGATGAGCTCAAGCCCAGCAGCGACTCTGAGGAGGGTGCAGGACCCCAGCGTGTGTTCCCTGCTGTTGTACATGGGGTTGCTAGGAGCTGAAACTGACCTGACAACACCTAGCAATAGCTAATTATCTTTTGTTTCAGACACTACTTAAAATGTCAACTATTTTTATTGCCAGACCAGAATCCTAGGAGCTTCTAGGCTTTGGTCATGATATTTACATCAGCTCTCTTTCCCATTAAGACGGGTTGGTGGTTGGCTTGAGAGGCATAGCCATATCCACTTAGAAAAACCACCCATGCTGTCTTCTGGATTTCCTATTGTAATCAATTAGGATTCTGAGGGGTTGTTCTGACCCTTTACCCTCAGGACTCCCATGTTTTAATACACTCTTTTGATCTTAAAAAAAAAAAAGCAATTTTATAGACTGGGCTTGCGAGACTGGACAGAAGAATCCTGGACCAAGGGGTTTCTCCAGACAATCTCCCTACGCTAGGGAAACACGGTTGTTGTCTCGCTGAGGTTACAGATCATTGAAAACTTGGGTTGCTGTTAATGTCCTCACACCATCCTGCAGACCAGTTGGTTTTCTTGGAACTTACAACCATTGATTTCTTTTGGAAACAAAGCATCTTGCTTTTAATCTGCCCAAAGCAGCCAAACAACATTCATTGGGAGAACTCAGGCAACAAACTGTTGGAAAACCTCGTGTTCCCATGGCTGTTTGTAAAGGACTTGCTCGGTAAGGCAGTCTAAGTCACCCTTGATTGGAAAAACTGAGATCACAGTTTCAAAGAGTTAGTGGTTTCCTTCAGAATTAGGAGAAACTTGAATTTAAAGTGAGGACCAATGAGGTAGCTGCCCCAGAGTGTGGAAGACAGGGATATTCTAAAAAGGGAATGGTTTCTCCTCGTCTAACCTCTGAACTCTATTTTTCATTGGGTGTTGCTTTGAGTTCTGAATGAGAATAACTAGATTTCAGAAAGAAAGATAGAAAACAAAACCCACAAATTTATTAATACCCACTTATATGCAATAGGAAGGTTTTTTCCTGTAAAACTGAGGGGACTGGATAAAGAGGTACTTTGTTTGTTGTTGTTGTTAGGTGTCAGTGAGTCGGTACCAATTCATAGTGACCTTATGCACAACAGAATGAAACACTGCCCGATCCTGGGCCAACCTCAAAATTGTTGCTACATTTGAGCCCATTGATGGTGTCACTTTGCCAATCCTGTTGTTTATGGGTTAATAAACTACAGCCCGTTGATCAAATCTGGTGGCTGGCTATTTTAGAAAATAAAGTTTGATTGGAAAACAGCCACATCAGTTTGTTTACAAGTTGTCTACGGAGCTTTAGTCTGTGATGGTAGAGTTAAGTGGGCTGTGAAAGAGCTTACAAAGCTGAAGACAATTACTATATCGCCTTTTACAGAGTAAGCTGCCCAACCCATGCTGTTGCTCATATTCCAAACAAATAATATGAAAATGTGGCTCTGTAGGGTAAGCACCAGACTTCAAACTGCAAGGTCGGCTGTTCAAACCCATCAGCTCCTCTTCGAACACTCTATACAGGGTCACTATGAGCCAGGACAGACTCAAGGGCTCTTAACAACAGCAAGGCAAGAACAAAGCCCTCAAATGATACATGTTGATGCTTCATTTGAAAACAACTCCATTGCAGTATAAAAGGGGACCTTTGCCCAATAATTATAGCCTATGGGGTACGTTGTTTAATGACAGAGAAGGTTGAAATGGCATATCTGACTGTTGGTGATTCACCCGACATCTGCTGAGCACTTACTGCCCAGTAGGTACCAGACTAGAAGCTGGAGACGATACACTTGGCCCATATCCTCTTAGAGGACAAGTACAAAGCCCAGTGTTCTAGAAGAGAGGGGAGGCAGGATTACCAGTCAGATGATAAGAGAAGACTCCGTGGAGGAAAAGCTCCTTGTAATAAAGCTTCCTTTGAATGAATAGATTGGCATTATGTGTTTTCAGAACCTTTGTGCTTGACATTATCTTCATTCTGCTCTCTAGCTTGGTATAGAATATTCTAGACTGAAAATCATTTCCACTCAGAATTGTAATTTACACTGATGGCATTCCTTGTTTTTGTTTTATATTCTCTTTCTAGAACCTTGTAATGATCCTTTGTCAATCTCTAGCCCTTCAGTAGGTCTGCTACATCTGAAAATTCAGGTACTTCCCTTCTGCATTCTCTGTTCTTTCTTTCAGGAACTCCTATTAGGCAAATATTGACTCTGCTTGATCCATCTTATCTTTTATTCACTCCTCTGGAAGATTTTTTTGTACTCACTTTTCTGTTGAGTTTTCATTTCCAAGGTTTCTTTCTTGAATTCTATGTTTGTTTTTTTAAGGTAATACCACCCTGTTTGATTCTGGGTATAATCTCTTTCCTCCCTTTGTGTGCAGATTTCAGCTGCCCCTCCCTTGACTTTATTTTGTTTGTCTTGACATCCATCTTTTGTGATGGAAGCTTCTCCTTACTTTTGGTTGATTGCTGGCTGGGTGTTCTTATGTAAAACTGGAGTCCTTGTGCTAAATGGGTGGGGCTCCTGTGGCCCCACTGAGGGACAGAGTTGGGTTCTTCCTGGGTTGCCCCCAAGTGCTAGCATCTGGCCCTTCCCCGGAGACTGTTTTGCCACCCATGGGGAGGTTCCTTCAGGCTCTTGCCTGGTATCTGTGTGTCTGACATTCTGGGAACTGTACAGAAAGGGTCATGGATTCTCATGGTTCAGTTTGCAGACTTGAACTTCATCTCTCTGTTTAGGGGCTGGTTACTCAGCACTGCCTTCTCATGGTCTGATTTACTCCAAGTCCAGAGCGTCATGTGATTAAACCTTCTGTTTTCAAGAGTTGGGAAGGAGTAGTTTCCTGACTTTGCAGGATGAGGTGGAGACAAGAGTTCAGCTCCTGTGTCTATTGGGTGTTCCACCCACTTCATTGTTTTCAGCCCTGTGTCTCACCAGTACCTTCTGCTGAACTTGGTGCTACCAGCTCCAGAGTGTGGCAAAGCCCTGTCGTATATTGTCCTCCTAGTTTTCTTTAAGGTAGAATTTGTCTTCCTGTTGTTCATTTCTGCTATGAAAACTCAGAAATACTACCCTAATGCTCTAATGCCTTTGTTTGCAGAACTCCCATGGTTAGTGTAACTTTTGAAGAGAGTCCTTGAGCTTTGAGCATACAGAGGAAAACCTTTCTGCAGGCTGAGGCTCTGGGGAGTTTGTTTCTTTCTTTCTGCTGAATCTAAATGGGTTTAACTAAGAATCGAGATACTGTCACAGGCTATCACCAGCCAAGTTTAGCCCCACCAAGCATGGATATTTACTATTATAAACCAGCTGGTTCTTAGGTAGACTTTTGCATCAAGTAGCAGGAGGAAACTGCTAGGTTCATTTATTCTGCATTCGTTAATGAAATGAAATTGCTATCAAGGGGTTTTGCTTGGAGATGGGAATCTTGGAAAACGCCATCCTGTTGTTCTTTATTTAAAAGTTGTATCAAATAGCATGAACTACTTCAGCCAGGGGTTTAGCCAGGACAAGCTGGTGACTGTTGGTCTGAGGTCAGCTCGACTACTATGGTTTCTCTTATGTCTTAAAAAAGAAAGTTTCCAGGTTCATGGTCATCTCAGTGGGCCTCAGTAAACTTAGAAAGACTCACTCATACCTCTCCCCACCCTTAATTTTCTATTATACTGCATCTTAAGCATCCAAGACCATTTAGAGGTGTTGGAAAGCAATTGTATAACTTCCTCTTTTTTTAAAGTTTTTATTGTGAATTATGTGATAGTTTACATGGGAGAACATTAGCTTTACGTTCATCCTATCATATATCGTTTCATTGCCATGGTGCATTGCCCTCCATGCATCATCAACCAACCAAAGGGTATATACCCTGCAAGCCTGCCCCCGGTCGTCAGCACACAGCCCCTCTACCTCTCAGAGTCTAAAGTCCCCAGCCCCTCCATCTCTCTGTCATCATCTCTGCCTCCATCTCTGGCATCACTGCTTCTCTGAGTAGGGTCCCACTCTCCACTCTTCTCCCTTGATGGTCCCAGGAACCTCCACTCCTAGACTGCAGTCAGTCAATCCCCTCCTATTGCTACAAAATGTCTACCTTTTTACATTTCCAACTCTCACAGTTAGTCCTGATAATAATTATTCACTATTGTATCACAAGAGACTGATTATCTGCATCTCCTTTCATCAGCCCCGCCCAGACAAATTGGATACTACTCAGTGGAGATTCTGTCTTCCTTCGAACCCTCTGGATCTAGGTTCCCTCTTGAAAGTTTGTAAGCCAGTCTGTCTAACTTTGTCATCCAGGCAAAACCTCTAACTGAATGCTGGAAAGGCTGACTTTCAGGATGCCCAGCTTCATGGAGAAAGATTGTCAGACAAATGTTTTGGGAATGTTTTCTGCCAGCAGTGGTGTACCTATTTTCTTAATGAGATCTCTGATGAGCAGTCGTTTATAAATATTTGATTAAATCAATCAGATTGATCACTTTTTTCTTTCCTCTCATGGGTATTGCTTGCCAAGCCCTGCCTGTGGTTGTGTGCTGTTGAGTCGTTTCCTATTCATGTTGTTGTTGTTGTTAAGTGCTGTCGAGTTGATTCCAACCCATAGCGACCCTGTATAGGGTTTCCAAGGAGCAGCTGAATGGCAACCCTATATAGGGCTTCTAAGAGGAGCTGATGGGTTTGAACTGCTGATCTTGCATCTAGCAGTCCAGTGCTTACCTTACAGTGCCACACCAGGGCTTAGGTCCTGCTTTCAAGTTGCAAAGATCTCCTATATTCCTTCAAAAACTTTAGAGTTGTGGGGTTTTTATTTAGGGCTTGGAGGTAGCGTTTGACATTCATTACTTTTTCAGACTGACATTCTATGTTTTTCAACACCATTTGGTAAAAATAAAAAACAAAACTTGCTGCATTGAATTGCTTTGGCATCTGCGTGAAAAATTAATAGACCGTCTAAGTGTGGACTGTTTTAGATTCTATGCTTTCCATTAATCAGAGTGCCTATTCTATGCCAGAACCACACTGTATTATTGTTGCTTTATGATAAACCTTGACGCGTGTACTTTAACTTTTGTTTCTGTTTCTAGGTTGTTTCGGCAATTGTTGTAAAATGCTGTTGAGTTGGTTCCGACTCATGGCAACCCTATATAAGGTTTCCAAGACTGTAAATCTTTGCAGGAGCAGAAAGCCTCACCTTTGGCAGTTGTGGGGCCTTTGTACAAAGAGCCCTGGTGGCATAGTAGATTACACACTGGGCTGCTAACCACAAGGTCAGTGGTTCAAATCCATCCAGGGAGAAAGTTGAGGCTATATACTTACTTATGTGAAAATTTACACTCTCAGAAACCCAAAGGCACAGTTCTCCTCTGAGCTATGGATGGGCCATTGATCATCATTGACTTGAAGGCAGTGGGTTGGGGGGGGGGTTGTGTTTCCATACGTATTTTACAACAGGTTGTAAATTTCTCTAAGAACTCCATTGGGATTATGATTGGGATTTATAGATTGCTTTGGAGGAGAATTGTTGTTGTTGTTGTTGTTAAGTGCCGTCGAGTCAGTTCCGACCCATAGCGACCCTGTACAGGGTTTCCGAGGGTGTAAATCTTTACGGGAGTAGAAAGCCTCATCTTTCTCCCGCGGAGCGGCTGGTAGTTTCGAACCGCTGACCTTAAGATTCGCAGCCCGATTCGTAACCACTACGCTACCAGAGCTCCTTTTGGAGGAGAATTGGCATCTGTAAATTATAATACTGAGGTTTCCCATTTATAAGCATAGTATAATGTTGTTGTTGTCTGCTATTGAATTGATTCTGACTCAGTGACCCTATATGATAGAATGCAACTGTCTGTCCCACGGGGTTTCCTAGGTCGTGTCTTTATGAAAACAGATCTCCCGGTCCTGTCTTCCATGGAAAGAAATTCTTTAATTTTTCTAAGTAAAATAGTTACGGTTTTCATTGTAGAGATCTTGTGCATTTTTTGTATCATTTAATAGCTTTATTGAAGTCCTGGTGTGGATAATGCACTGGACCACAAGGTCGGTGGTTCAAACTCACTAGCCACTCCTCAGAAATGGCACTTACCAACAACACTGAAATAGAATTCACATACAGGTTACCCAAGTCAAGTATAATTCATTGTTTCTAATGGGTTCATATGGTTGTGCAAACACCACCACAACCTAGCATGACAACATTTTTATCATCCCTGAACAAAACCCTATACTCATTCGCTGTCATTCCCCTTCCTTACCCCTACCCACCAAGTGCCTGGCAACCACTAATCTAGTTTCTAGCTCTATGGATTTTCCTATTCTGAATATTTAATATGAATGGGATTACATAACATGCGCTTGTTTGTAATGGCTTTTTCACTGAACGTGTGTTCAAGATTCATTCATGTTGTAGACATATCAGTACTTCATTTCGTCTGTTTCAGATTAATATTGCATTGCATGGATTTGCCGCATTATCTTATTTATTCATCTGTCAGTTTATGGACATTTTGACTGTCTTTACTTATTAGCTTTATAATACTACTAAGAACATTTGTGAGTAATTTCTTTGTGTGGAGATGTATTTGAAGATCTTTTAGGTACATGATGCAGTGGGTAAAGTGTTTGCTAACTGAAAAGTTGGTGGTTTGAATCCAGCAGGTGGTCCGTGAGAGAAAGATGTCACTGTCTGCTTCCCTGAAGATTTATAGCAGTGGACCCTATGGAGCAGTTTTAGTCTGTCCTATAGGGTCACAGTTTTCCCACATCCTCAACAACACATTATTAGTTGTCTTTTATTATCGCCATCCTACGGGATTTGAAGGAGCCCTGGTGGCATCATGGATTAAGTGTTGAGCTGTTAACCATCACATAGCCAGCAGTTCAAACCCACCAGGATGTCCGTGGGAGAAAGATGAGGCTGTCTCTTCCCATGAAGATTTGCAGTCTTAGAAACCCTTACCTCTGCTCTGTCCTACAGGGTCTCCGTGAATCACAATGAACTCAATGACAAAGGTTTTGTTTGTTTGTAATCTCATCTTTGTTTTGATTTGCATTTCCCTAAGGACTGATTTC
>NW_006408521.1:50652564-50654212 GCF_000296735.1 Chrysochloris asiatica
TATAGCAGTGGACCCTATGGAGCAGTTTTAGTCTGTCCTATAGGGTCACAGTTTTCCCACATCCTCAACAACACATTATTAGTTGTCTTTTATTATCGCCATCCTACGGGATTTGAAGGAGCCCTGGTGGCATCATGGATTAAGTGTTGAGCTGTTAACCATCACATAGCCAGCAGTTCAAACCCACCAGGATGTCCGTGGGAGAAAGATGAGGCTGTCTCTTCCCATGAAGATTTGCAGTCTTAGAAACCCTTACCTCTGCTCTGTCCTACAGGGTCTCCGTGAATCACAATGAACTCAATGACAAAGGTTTTGTTTGTTTGTAATCTCATCTTTGTTTTGATTTGCATTTCCCTAAGGACTGATTTCAGTTTTTATTCCATCAATTCTTGGTGCTTTGCTCTTTGCCAATTCCTTCAGTGCACCTTGGACTTCCTCCGTCAGTATCATTGGCTCTGGATCATATGCTGCTTCTTGAAATGATTGAACATTAACCATTTCCTTTTGGTACAATGACTGTGTATTCCTTCCATCTTCTCTTGATGCTTTCTGCATCATTCAATAATTTGCCCAGAGAATCCTTCAATAATGAAAGTGGAGGCTTGAGTTATTTCTTCAGTTCCCCCAGCTTGAGAAATGCTGAGTGTGTTCTTCCTTTTTGGTTTTCTGATTCCAAATCTTTGCACATTTTTTTGTAATATTTGGCTTTATCTTCTCAAGCTGATCTTTGAAATTTTCTATTCAGCTCTTGGACCTCCTCATTTCTTCCGTTTGCTTTAGCATCTCTACACTGGACAGCCAGTTTCAGTGTCTCTTCTGACATCCATTTTGACCTTTTCGTTCCTTCTTGTCTTCTTAATGACTTTTTTTCTCTTCACGTATGATGTTCTTGATGTCATGCCACAACTCTTCAGGTCTTCGGTCTTTAGTGTTTAATGTATCAAGTCTGTTCTTCAGATGATCTCTAAATTCAGGTGGGATATATTCAAGGTCATATTTTGGCTCTCCTGAACTTGTTTTCATTTTCTTCAGCTTCAGTTTGAATTTGTATATGAGCAATTGATGGTCTGTTTTACAGTCTGCCCCTGGCCTTGTTTTCACTGATGATATGGAGCTTTTCTATCGCCTCTTTCTGCAGATGTAGTCAATTTGATTTCTATGTATTCCATCTGGTGAGGTCCGTGCATGTAGTCGTCTTTTATGCTATCTAAAGAAGGTATTTGAAATGAACAAATCATTGATTTTGCAGAATTCTATCATGTGATCTCCAGCACATTTCTATCGCCAAGGCCATATTTTCCAACTACTGATGCTACCTCTTTGCTCCCAACCTTTGCATTCTAATCATCTATGCCAAGAAATTTGGAAGACAACTATCTGGCCAGCTGATTGGAAGAGATCCGAATTTGTGCCCATTCCAAAGAGAGGTGACCAAATGGATTGAGAACATCGTTGGACGACATCTTTGATATCCCATGCGAGTGAAGTTTTGCTAAAAGTAATACAGAAATGGCTACAAGCATACATTGACAGAGAACTTCCAAAGGCTCAAGCTGGATTCAGAAGAAGCCATGGCATGAGGGATATCATTGCTGATGTCTGATAGATCTTGGCTGAAGGCAGAGAATATTAGTAAGAATGTTTACCT
>NW_006408521.1:50655057-50664126 GCF_000296735.1 Chrysochloris asiatica
TATCATGTTTGGTAGAGTGGAGAGTCAGAGAAAAAGAGGAAAACCCCCAACGAGATGGATTGGCAAAGTGGCAGCATCAGTGGGCTCAAGCCTGGCAACGATAGTGAGGTTGGCCCAGGACCGGGCAGTGTTTCATTCTGCTGTACATAAAGTCGCTATGAATCAGTACTGACTCGATGGCACCTAACAACAACAAGGACTAATGATGTTGAACATCTTTTCATGTGTTTGCTGACCAATTGCATATCTTCTTTGGAGAACTGTCTATTCAGATCCTTTGCCCAATTTTAACTGAGGTGTGAGTTGTTTACAAATATATCAAACTTCTTCGTTATCTTAACGTTGTTGTTGTTAAGTGCGGTTGAGTCTTAGTGACCCGATATAGGGTTTCTGAAGAGCAGCTGGTGAGCTTGAACTGCCGACCTTGCAATTCAAATTGACCTTGCAGTCCAGCGTGTTAACTCACAGTGCTACACCAGAAGTCCACCTTAATGTTATGGATTTCCTATTCATTCTGCTGTGAATCAGGGCATATTCTGTAAGATTTTAAATCTTTTGCAATGTTCTGAGTTGTTTTATTGCCCAGTATCTGGTTAGTTTGGTGAATGTCACATGTGCATTTGACAAGGCCTCCTTCATTTGTTGGGTGTAGTCTTCCAAATGTGTCCAGCGGGTCAGTGTGGTGCCATTCAGAAGTTCCATGTTTGTCTTGTCTTTCTGGTCTATGGTGATAGTTAAGGTTTGGTGCCAACTTGGCTAGGTCAAGATTCTCCGTGGTTTAGCAGTTTAGGTAGCTCTGGTAGCATAGTGGTTACGAATCGGGCTGCAAGCAGCAAGGTCAGCAGTTTGAAACTACCAGCTGCTCCGCGGGAGAAAGATGAGGCTTTCTGCTCCCGTAAAGATTTACAGCCTCGGAAACCCTGTTTCAGGGTCGCTGTGGGTCGGAACTGACTCGACAGCACTTAACCACAACCATCCTCCAGGAAGAGGTCTAACATAACCACTTCCGTGGTGAGATCTGCTATGAGCAACCAAAGAGCTGAGCGGAACTTTCCTCGGGACTGCGGACTGCAACATGCTTCATCTTATAAAGATGAAAGGAGAGAGAAGTGGACAGAGGAATGAGGGACCTAGTACCACTTAGAAAGAAGACGCAGAAGTGGATTACATTCTTGGCACTGTGAAACTCCCAGATTGACGCCAGGACACCTGGAGATCTCCAAGGAATGCTGGGTGTACAGATGCTGAAAGCAGACAAGGGCTTTTTCCCAGAACCACCAAAGACAGAGCCTTCCCATAGAGCTGACACTCTGAATTTGGATTTCTAGCTTCTTGTGGTGATGTAGGATAAAAATTACAAGAACTCTTGTCTTGTACCTGACTCATGCTCTGGTAAATGTAGTGGTTACAAATTGGACCATGAGATTCAAGGTCAGCAGTTCGAAACTACCAGCCGTTCTGCGGGAGAAAGATGAGGCTTTCTGCTCCCATAAAGACATACAGCCTCGGAAACTCAGTACAGGGTTGCTATGAGTCGGAACCGACTCCACAGCACATAACCACCAACAACCACATATGCATGTGAAAGTTGGACAGTGAATAAGGAAGACTGTAGAAGACTTGATGCCTTTGAGTTATGGTGTTGGAGGAGAACACGGAAACTGCCAGAAGAGCAAACCAATTTGTGTTGCAAGAAGTACAGCCAGAATGCTCCTTAGAAGCGAGGGAGCTGAGCATTTGTTTGTCCTTTTGACATGTTGTCAGGAGTCCCTAGAGGAGGACATCCTGGTTGGAAAAGTGAAGGGTCAATAAAAAGAGAAAGACCCCCAATGAGATGGGTTGATGTCGTGGCAGCAGCAGTGGGCTCAAGCTAACAGCAACTTTGTGGCTGGTGCCGGACCCGGCAGTGCTTTGCTCTGTTGTGCAGACGGTCAGGTCGCTATGAGTCAGAACTGGCTCAATGACACCTAACAACAGCAGCAGTAGCAATGCAACATCACTCTTCCCACTTCCTCCCTGTGCTTCCTGTTTCCATTCCTTTTCCTGGCCTAACGCTTTTGAACTCTGTCCTTGGGTAAATGCTGCCCTTTGGATCTCAAACGGTGGATTATCCTAAGGTGTTGTGCACTGCCCTAGTGTTACTGTTTCCTGTACAGATCTGTCTATTGTTTGAAACTGTTGACCTTGAACGTAGCAGCCCTACTCATAACCAGAGCAGCTGGAAACTACCAGCTGTTCTGCAGGAGAAAGATGAGTTTTTTTTGCTCCCGTGTACATTTACAGCATCAGAAACCCTATGGAGGCACGCTATAAGTTGGAACCAACTCCACAGTACACGATCACCATCACCACCATTGTTGGAAAGAAAACTGAGTGATGAGGAGGAGTTCATTTTTGGACCTAATAGTCTTCCATCTAATAGGTTAGATGTGTTCCAGATAAAGAAGAAAATTTAAAATATCACGTGCCCTCTATAGTAGACATCCATTGGAATCAGGAGCATCTGATGTGGATGGTTGGGTGGATAGAAAGCATGAGCCGATACTGCTTTCAAGTTCTCTTCTCTGGACTTTTCCCCACCCATTCTCGGTTGGAGACCTATCATAGAAACGTTATCTTTTGGGTTCAGAACCACCAGGCTCTTTCTGTTTTCTCAGATTCATGTCTAGTATGAGTATTCCTAGAATCAGCATAGTTTCCTTTACCTTTTAGATAGAATTCATGAGCATATGTAAGCTATTCCCATGAGGGTCCTCCATAGCATTTCATTCCAGGCTTGATGCTTTATGCCTCCCAGTAGATCTGGGGACCGTGTTTCCCACCTTTGTCGGCATATACTTAGAAAATGCAAACTCACTTGAATATTATCCTGAGCTAGCATCATTAGGGAGTGAAGTCTTGAAGGAAAATGAGACAGGTCATACCATAGCCAAGTCTGTGCTATCTTTGGATGAGTCAAACCACCTCTCCTTCCATCGGCCTCTGGAGTTTGTTCATTAGTGCTAAGTAGCGTTTCCTTCTATGCCAGCAGTGGATTTAGCTCACTGGGGATATACAAGTAGAAATGGTATTCCATGCCTTTGAAGAAAATGACATTCTAGAATGATCCAGTTGGGTCACTACTCAGCTTTACATCCCTCAGTGGCTGCCAAAACGTCTAGAGGAAATCCAGACTCTAACAGGTCTCAGGCCCTGCATCATCTGGCCTCTACCACGTATTCGCCTCATGTCTTGCTTTCTCCCTCTGGCTTCTGCATTCCAACCACACTGCTGTTCTGAGGATGATGACAATGCTTATTGAACGTGTAAAACATTCCAGACATGGTACTAAGGACTGAAATGTCTAACACCAGTCCTGTTACTAGTCCTCTTCTCCAGATGAGGAAACTAAGCCTTATTAGAGAGGCTAACCCTTTGTTCACAGTCACGCAGCTGACCTCCTGACTTCAGAACTTAAACTCTTGGCCTCAGAGCCTAACTCTCTCTGGCTCCCTAACCAGAAGATAGTCCTCCCTATCTTGTTTTTTTTTTTTGCACTTGTTCCTCTCTCTTATTTCCTATATGCTATTGAAACCCCAAGGCGCTCTGGGGACACAGTGGTTAAAGCGCTCTGCTGCCAAACAAAAGGTCAGTGGTTCAAACCCACCAGTTGCTCCATAGGAGAAGGATACGGCAGTCTGTTTCTGTAAAGATTTATGTCCTTGGAAACCCTACAGGGTGTTGGTGAGTCAGCATCGACTTGTCAGCAATGAGGGTTTTTGTTGTTGTTTGTTTATTTTAGGATGTCAGAACCCCACCCTTACCTTCTGTTCATACTATGTCCATGCATGCCGTTTGATTTCCGGCTACCAGCATGTTTCTCTCTCAGAGCTTCTAGTGACTCTTAGAAACCACTATGATTGATAATGGCAGATATGTGGTAGTAGACGCTTAACCCATTCCCCAGAGCAGCCCTCAGTGAATGGTTAATGGAAGCAGGTGTATAAATACCCCAGCTCCTTAGTCCAATTGGTGGGACATCGCTGAGATATGAGTCTATGTTCCCAGAAAGCTTGAGTTCTAGTTGTCCCCAGTGGTACCTTACTTTATAACACCCTTTGCTGGCTTCCTTCCCAGCATTTAGATCCCCCTGATGTTTCCTGTAATCATCTTCTTATTAAGCTTCTTGCACTTGAACCCATTTCACAGGTTCACTCTGAGGGAAGCACATGAAGATGTTACCATGGTCAGTCAGTGCCTTACCCCTTGGATTTCAACGCAAGTGTAGCCTTATCCAAAGAAGTGATTCCTAACGACTGCTCTCATTATTTTTTGTCATAATGCTCAGTTTGAGTTTATAAATGTCCTATTCCTTCACCTGTTTTTGTTTGTTGTTTTTTTTTGTCTTGTCTGCTTCTGCCTTTAGCCTTCAGCTCCCTGAGGATAGGGACCCTGGCTGTCTCCAGGGCCTGAAAAAATCAAACCCACTGCCATCACATAGATTCAGACTCCTAGCGACCCTCCAGGACAGTGGAGAACTGCCCCATAGGGTTTCCAAGTCGAGAGATCTTTACAGAAACACACTGCCTGAGCTGGCTCCTGAGGAGCAGCTAGGGGGTTTGAACTGCCAACCTTTCAGTTATCAGTGGAGTATTTTAATTACCAGGACTAATGGCTCATACTCTATCCTACTGCCATCAAGTTCATAGCAACGCTGTAGGACAAACAGAGTAGAATTTGCCCGGAGGTTGCAAAATCTTAAAAAAAAAAAAAAAAGTTTTATTGTGATTTGGATGAAAATCCATTTCTTCTTCAATAATTTATACACATTGTTTTCATGTCGTTGGTTTCAGTTCCCACACTATAGTATCGCGGATCCCACTTCCTACCTGGGCTTCCTGTTTCCATCCTTCTTCCTTTCTAACCCTTTTGAACTTTGTCTTTGAGTAAATGCCGCCTTTTTGACCTCAGATGGTTGATTATTCTAAAGAGTGTGTCCCTCGATCGTGGTCTTGTCTATTGTTTGGCTGAAAATTGAGCTGTGGGGAGTGAGTTCTGTTCGAGACCTGAAGGATGACTAAGGGGTTCCACCAGACTGTAGCTCAGCAGTAAGTCTAGTCTTTTTTATGATTTTGAGTTCTTCATTTTTCTTCCGCTTTATCCAGGACCTTCTAATATGATCCATCCCTTTCAGCGCAGTTGGTAATGGTAACCAAGCACCATCTAGTTCTTCTGGTCTCAGAGTCATGGAGACTGATGTGTGTGTCATTCATTAGTCCAGTCACTGTGTCCATGGCTTTAATTTTCATCACTCTTCCTTCCTCTGGACAAGGAGAGGCCAGCAGTTGCATCTTAGTTGGCTGCTTGCTCATGATCTTCTAAGACCCTAGTCGCTACTCACCAAAGTAGGATGTAGAACATTGTCTTTGTGAACTATGTTAGTTGATTTTGGTGAACCCTGAGCCCCTATTCCTGGGCCTCTAGGCCCAGAACCTCATTCCCTCAAGGTGTTTGGTTATGTCTAAGATGTTCCACCACATTTGTGGATGTATCTGCAGCAAAAACTATGTATGTCAAACTTAAATATATTGGTGGGTGTCCTCCGGTTCTCTCTCCCATGCTGATTTAGCACATGTGTCTCCTCATTGTTGGACCATGGTGTATATCATAATATTTTCCTCTGCTATCTTTAGCTCTTGTCCTTCTTCCAGTGTCTTCACCTGTCTGAAACTAAATCTTCACAGAAACAGACTGCTTTTATCTTTGTTCTATAAAGTGGCTGGTGGCTTCGAACTACCATCTTTTTAGTCAACAGCTGGGGCCCAACACCTAACCCACAGTACCACCAGGGCTCCTTAATTGCTCATAGTTGTTGTTGTTAAGTGCCATTCAGCCAGTTCCAACTCATAGTGAACCCTGTATAGGATTTCCAAGGAGCAACTGGTAGATTTCAACTGTTGATCTTGTGGTTCGCAGTCCAGTGCTAATCCTGTAACGACATACCAGGAGTCCGATTGCTCATAGTTGATGCTCCCAAGTATTTATTGAACACATTGATTTATTGGCTTAATTGGATAAAAATTGAAGCTACATTTATGCTACAAATATATATTCAGGACCCCAAATTCACCATTCACCTTAGAACACCTCACTAGAACAGGCAGAACTGAAGGTCATGTTGCCAGCCCTTCTGAATATCAATTGTCCCTCCATGGTTGGACACCCTTGGGCACTGAACAGTCTGAATAACTGTCCTTGGTGATCCTGATGGACTTAACAGACAATAACACAGTCACCTATATGAATATAATCCTGATGCATACTGGGTGGAAGAATATGGGTATCATAATCAACAATTAGTGTCTCTAACATAGTCTGAGGCACCTGAAGTAATTGCTTCTGAAGGATGATACTTCCTGCGGGAAGAGCATCATGTATGTTTGGACCTTGTCATCTTGGGTCTGTATGTCTGTGTTTCCAGTGGAGTTACATACATTTTTCTACTCCTGAAAGGTCAAATTCTTATGTTGACAAAAGCTGGTATTACAACAGAAAATAAGGAATCTTTCTTTAAACTTAGACCTTTGACTGCCCATAGCGGAGGACCTTTCCCTGAAGTGCAGCTTCTCTCACTGATGGACTCAGAATGATCCAACACATCCCTCTCCTGAGCACAAAGCTGAAATCTGATTTGCTTCTGAGGCCTTGACATTCTCCATTCTCACTGCATCACAGTTGCCCACCCACAAGAGTATCTTGGGAGGCCCCTGTAACTCGATCATTTAAATTCAATGTGAATTTTTCCTGCGTTTGGATGCCCGTATTTCTGTCCTTATTCCCAGGAAACCGTTCTGTCTGGATCTAGGAGTGACCAGATGAGCCATTTTGACTGAATTGACAAGTGATTGTTTTTCATTAAGTGAACTAACTGAATACATGATCTGACTTGGCACCACAGTACACAAAGCCACGCTCACCCCTGGGCCTCATGTTCCCAAAGCTGCAGGCTTACAGCTTGGTCAGAAAGCCACATCCGCACTGCTGATCTCCAGCACTCTCTATACAAGTGATACAAGTGACAGGGACTGGAGCGGATGGAAGTCATGGAGGAAGAGGTCTTTGAAGCTGCGGTAAAGGTGGCTGGGGCTTCAAAGCTGTAAACTCCTTCTTTTGTGATTGATACATGGTGCTGCAGGTTAATGCACTGGACTGCAGAGTCAGTTTGAACCAGAAGGTTGGCAGTTCAAGCTCACCTGCTACTCCTTGGAAACCCTATAGAGGGTCTGTATGGGTCGGAACTGACCTGACAGCACTTAACAACAATGCAGCAGCATAGTCTAGATGAAGCTCGTTTTGCATTTGAAAGGACTTACTCTGAGCCCTCTTTTCCTGATCCTTTGCAGTTATAAGCTTTGCATGTTTTTGTTGTTGTTAAGTGCTGTTGAGTCGATGCTGACCCATAGCTACCCTGTATAGGGTTTCTGAGGAGCAGCTGGTGAGCTTGAACCACTGACCTTCGAGTTCAAATGACTTTGCGGTCTGGTGCATTAATGCACAGCGCCACCCCAGGACTCCATGAGCTGGCATGGGGAAGCCAAAATCAACATGCCACAAAGAAAATCAGCAGTCAGGAACTGATCTCAACACAGAACCTCCGCTCAAAAATCTTTCGGAGATATCATCTCACCCCAGCATTGTTGTTGTTGCTAATTGCTGCTGACCCATATTGGCCCTGTGTGAGGTTTCCAAGGAGCAGCTGGTGAGCTTGAATCACCGACCTTGCAATTGCCAACTGACCTTGCAGTCCAGCACATGAGCCCACAGCGGCACACCAGGACTCCATTTAATAGCAAAGTTTAAACAAAACAAAACAGAAAACAAGTGCTGGTGAGGGTGTGGAGAGACTGGGACCCTCCTCCACTGCTGGTGGGATTATAAAATGATGCAACCACTGTGGAAAACAGTGTGGCACTGTCTCAGAACATTGGAAATAGAAATACTGTATGACCCAATAATCTCTTTACTCAGTATGACCTCACGAGGTAAGAGCTGTGATGCTGAAAGACATAGGCACACCTTTGTTCATTGATACACTAGTCACACAATAACAAAAAGATGGATATACCCTAAAGGCCCCTTAACAGAAGAATGGTGAAACAAACTTTGATATGTACACACAATACTACACAACAGTGATTAACAGTGAATCCACAAAACACCTCACAACATAGGGGAATCCGGAGGACATTAAGCTGAGTGAAATTAGTCAATTACAAAAAGACAGAAAAGTCATGAAAACATTTTCCTGCTAAAAGAAGCATTCAGTGATGGTTATCAGGGTTAGGGAAGAAGGAGAGATTTTTCTTCTTGTTCCATTTAACTTTTATAAAATTTCTATTGTCAATTGAGTGAAGGTTTACAGACAAGCTTTGCTGTTGTTGTTAAGTGCAGTCGAGTCCATTCAGACCCAGAGCTACCCTGTTTAGGGTTTCCAAGGAGCAGCTGGTGAGCTTGAACCATCGACATTGCAGTTCAGATGACTTTGCAGTCTGACGCATTAGCCCACAGTGCCACACCAGGACTCAGTTTTATATTCAACTAACCATGTGCGCTTTTTTTTTCATTTCATTTCAATGAAATCTGATATGAATACCAGCTTTTGTCAACATAATAATTTGACCTTCCAGGAGTAGCAAAATTTCAATGAAATCCCTTCCATGCAACTAAAAGAACATTGCAAGATCTGTCTAGAAGTACAATGGTGTGATAGGATAATATCAGTATACCTGCAAGGATTTTACTCATATGCAATTTACTCATATGCAAATTCAAACTGAAACTGAAGAAAATGAAACCAAGACCACGAGAGACAAAATATGACCTGGAATTTATCCCACCTGAATTTAGAGATCATCTGAAGAACAGATTTGATATGTTAAACACTAAAGATCAAAGACCAGAAGAATTGTGAGATGACATCAAGAACATCATATGTGAAGAGAGCAAAAAGTCACTAAGAAGACAAGAAAGCAGGAAAAGGTCAAAATGGATGTCAGAAGAGACTCTAAAACTTACTCTCCAGCATAGAGA